>NC_043987.1:20656986-20956986 GCF_902150065.1 Myripristis murdjan | reverse complement strand
CCCACTCCCGACAGCCGCTCCCCTCTTCAATATACAGAGGCCCAATTCCTACAGGAATACTACCACATGGGGAAATCAGTTGGCCCACACACCATTAGGCTAGGCTGAGGGTTGGGGTGCTCTGCCTCCCCAGTGTGAGGGCTTGTGGTGGGGGGAGGGGCAGGGGTTGTCTGTCAGGGCCAGGGGTCTGTGTGATATTAGCCGTCTGCCAATCTGGCTTGGGGAATGGACACCGAGTAATTACTGCTGCTCTTACTGCCTCATCAATCTCCCTCTATCGCTCCTACCACCACCCCCCCCAAACACACACACACACACACACACACACTACCTTTTTTCATTCTCTTCACTGAAGGAGCAGAAGAGAAAAACCGATTGAGTGGCAGGGCACCACAGCCCGGCGCTGAGATTCCTGCAAACCAATGAGACAATCCCGACCCAACTACAGAGTGAGTGCACGTATGAAAGAGACACGTTGGGGATGGGCAGTATATCGATACTGATAAAGATATGAGGCTAGATATGAGACTAGATATAATAGATTTTCGATTTTTATAATAGTGTGATATTGTGTAATTGTTGTCTTCTCCCGATTTTTAAAAACTTTAAAATTAAAAGGCTACATTGCAGTAGAGGGATGCAATTTTCTGAACGTATTCGATTGTTGTAGCTGATCAATTATTTGCTTCGACATCGGTAATCACATCCATATTACTAGTGACTGTTAATCAAAATTTTGTCTCGAGAAAGAACCAATAGTCACCCCCACAATATCAATAGCGATATTCAGTCAAATATATCATTATATTTCATTTTGTCTATATCACCCAGCCCTCAAACGATCATGATATGAAGCTCTAACCAAATTGGCATTTTTTGTTTGACTGACTATGCAGTGTACTCTCAATTTAGGCCCTAGTGGAAGTTATATGACCACCATGACGCGACCAAACCTGTGTCTTCAGTCTGTGTGTCACTAATGATACTGTCAAACACCCCACCCCACCCCCCACCCCTGAAACTTCTACTGCTCCTGGGTTAAAAAGGCACTGCAGGCTTCCCCTCATAAAAATATAATAAAAGACTTGGGTTTCCAACAACTCATAAAATTTTATGGATGCGTTCCCAAATTAAGCTCTTTGAAAACGAATAATAATTAAACTGCTTTAATGAGGCTTGTGATTCATCGGACTTCAGGTCCTGTACTCTATCAAAGTCAAGAGCGAGGAAAACATCTAAGTCATTAATGGATGTTGGGAGGACTGGTTCCTAACAATATACAAGTTTTACCAATTAAGCAACCTCCATCAAGTTTGATTTTTTTTTGTGCTGAAATTCACACAAGCCTCTGAAATAAAAGGACTGCAAATGAGGTTACTGAGGGACCTGACAAGTTTAGGATTTCTGCTAATAAACAAATGACAGCTATGTGTTAACTCTCAGCAGTATTATTTTGTCTTTTTATGGCTTCAATAATGCTGTAACTCAATTAACATGTAATTGTGGCCATTTGGTAACTGAATTGTAATTAGGACTGCCCTGCTAAAGGATTTAAGTGAATTACCACTGAAATGAAGCTTTTAAGTGTTATTCCTATCACCTAGGGCCACTTAGCGTTGTGGTGGCTGGTGTATCAGTACACAACAGCAGGGTAAAAGTTTGTGTACCTGCAGAGATTTCGCAATACTGTTTCTATCACAGTTTAGTGCCACAATTACATGCAACTGGGGCACTACCCCCTATATGCTGCCAATTAGTGTAACTAGTTGCAAAACCTCCCAAAACATGGGGGCAGGGCCGCTTCATGTGCACCACTCCATGTGCATTTGTGTACGTTTGTAAGGGGAAACATGCAGGAGGAGAGAGAAGCATTTTGACTGGTGGCAGACAGGAATCTGATAGAGCAGCATAGCTCTATTGCCATTTTATAATAATATATTTTGCTTCTCGCTTGTTGCTTTTTGTGTTCAAATGAGAGTGAATACTGTAGCATAATAAAATGTTTTATTTGCGAACTATTCAATCAACTGGGTTGAATACTTTCAGCCAATGATAGGAATTTTCAGAGGTCTTTCATTAATAGTTTATTCTTTTATTTTAAGTATCAGAAAAATGCAGATGATATATATATAATTACCATCTAAATTCTAAAAAAAAAAAAAAAAAAAAAGTAACAGATATCAGATTTAGTTTTTTGTCTTCCATCACCAATTCAGGTTACATGTGAGTGAGCATTCACTTTTGTATTCCATGGGCAAAGATTAAATGTGAGGGAGGACTTTACCCGCTCCCTATTTTGACAAGCTGATACAACAGGATCATTTGGAGAGGACTGAAATGCAGATTAGGGATATTTAGGCAATTGGCCCCTGTTGCATCATCCGTAACAAGGGCCTCTAAGTTGCTCTAACATCATTGTAAAACACAGTGTTGGCTGGATTTTTACTTTTTGGAGTGAAACACCCTTTTCTTAAAAAGAATGCAAAGTTCAGTATTTTTCTAATGCCTGCATACTTATTCCTGTCAAGCAGTGTAGGTCTTGAATGGTAGATAAACATTTTTTTTAACTGGGTGCACCAGCAGGGCAGAGTAACTATTTGCTGCTGGTATATTTTCACTATTAAAATTCCCATTTTCTTAAAAATAACTCATGATACTTACTTTTTACGACATCTAAGATGATACTGACACCTCTAAATATAGATCGACAAATGGACTGAACAATAAACAAGAAAGAGCAAATCATTTATTGTGAATTAATATGAGGTTTATGAACTCTAACAATTTTACTAAAACTGCATAGTTTTAATTGGCTTATTTTGCACTTCTTCATCAAGGGACCATGATAACAAACTGCAAGAAGCTTTCTTATATATCCAACCGGCAGTAACTCTGGGGAAAAAAAAAAAAAAAAAAAAAACATAAAGCAGAGAGGAAGTTCATGAGGCTGGTAAGTCTTGCTATTCATCTGTCTTGTCAATATATTAATGGGATGTGATGAGGGGTTGTCTGCTAGCTGCTTTGCCAACATACTGGCTAAGTGCTGCCGGCTCTTGTTGTGGGCATTGACTGTGTGTTTGTAGTAATTGTTGGTGCCTTGAAAAATGAGTCGGCTTGATCTGCCGTACTCAGATATCACCGACAAGCGGTACAAACACTATGGGATTGATTCATCATTTTCAACTCAAAGGAAATAGTTGCTCCTACAATGACAGAGACACCTTTTGCTTTTTGCTTTGAAAGTTTTCAAGTTCCCAGCACCATCTGTGGTCCACAAAACTCTCTGACTTTCAGGTGAGGTTCATCGCGATCGTTCCGAAAAAGAACAACCTAGACGAGAGTGGCAAAGCAGAGAGGCAAAGAGAAAACAGCAACATCAGACATATTTCTGGGGCACTAGCACAACTGGGCACCAATCAACTGGCCCAAATTAACGTCTTACTGGCTCCAGGCCAGCCGGCAAGCCTTGCTGTCAAACCCTGAACATGGAGCAACACACACTGTATGTGCTATATAGCCGTTATTTTTAGTGGCACGTGCCATAAAAGCAGTGATTTTCAGTTTAGCATATTACCATTTAAGTTAACTGTTTGTGTAAGATGTGTTTTCATCAGGCATTTAAAAAGGGCCATGAATATGACTGAGCTGGACTACTTGATTCTCTGTTTTGTTTGATTTCTGATTTCGACCTACGGAAACCTATAATCAAGTTCATTTGAATGTAAAAGTTTGGGTCCCGTTAATCCTGTCTTGATGTACAAACTGACATGACTTTACAGATTTCATGTTATGTCATGTTATCAAACATAAACTGGATTGTCCTAAGCCATGAGAAAATCATAGTTCTTAAACTAAGTGGTATTTAACATAAATATATCACACTGCAATACATGATGAAAAAAATGATGTTATCATTTAGAAGCCAAACTATGACATTAACTTTTAAAAATGTGTATCTGACAGGAATCCTTGCTTTTTGTTGGGCCAAAAAAAAGCTTCACACTGCCACTTGGTCATTTTTAAGTAAACTTGTTTCCACAAAGCTTTGACATGAAGGAGATCATAAATAATTACGTGCATTTGAAGGTGTATGTTCCATCATGGTAGCTCTTTGTTAAACTTAAAGCAGCAATATAAAATTTTCACCAGAACATAATGAGAAATTAATCAAATATATATATTATGCATTATTTTTTCTGTCCATTTGTGATCATGCGTGCCAGAGTCTGGTGCATGCTTTTATTCCATTGTTTGCCCAAAATCTACTTGGTTTGGGACATTTGGGGATATATATCATTTGCAGTGGAAGTGTGTGACAAGCTGGTTGTGGCTGTGAAGGTGAGGTAGGCAGCCACAACACAGAGAAGTCGGAGGAAAAAACAACAATGCCACCAAAGCAGTAAAAAAACAAAAAGTACTGCAAAGCCATGTTCACAAATATGGATCAGCATCGCCACCACTTCTCCACACTGGGAGCTTCGGAAGTAAATGTAAAAAATCCTACCTGTCTGTTGGATAGAAAAGAAACACAGACAGCTAGGATGCTAGTCAGCGTGTAACATGTTCTACATAGCTAAAGAGTGGTGCTACATTATCCCTGAGAGTTTAGACAGCTTATCAAGATGAGTGACAATTGCTGGGGCGTGAACTTGTCCAACTGAGGGGAAGGAGGGCAGGACTTTCTACACAGTGTGATGCCTCAAAGCAGAAAGCTGCATACTGTAGCTTTAATTTCATTTGGAAATCTGTCCAAAAATAAACAACTGGGCATGTTCGGGCTTTAAAAAGAAGGACTTGAGCTGGACGACAGAAAAGAGTGACTGACAGATTTGCTGTAGTCATGTCTAAAGCACAGGAAACACATAAAAGTAAAGGAGAAATACCTCAAACAAAACCAAACTAAATGAAAACTTCTGAGAGGAACTGCAGCAACTTGTGAGAGATTTTGGCATAAGCTGTCCCACTGCACCAAGAGCTATTTTTACAGCAAATACCCATGAGAGCGAGGGGGAACAGAACTGAGTCGAAGCAAAGCCACTGTCTCCTCAACTTTGATCATTTCTCGTTTCTCTGCAAGAGCTGTAATTTCTTTTTCGGAGCGAGTCTTTAACAAAGAATTCACAAAAATCAAATTTCACGCAGATGAAGGTCATGTTTAATGTGAGCGCTCAGGACAACAGAGGCACTGTAGTGGAGGAGTGGGGGGTGGAGGGGGGCTACTGGCATTCGCGCAGAACATTTCCTTTACAATGAAAACAATCTAACCAACTGCAGCACTCAGAGGAATTCACCTCCCCTCCCCCGCTCCCCACCTCCCCTCCTCCACCACCACCATTACATTTCCATATCAAAGCCCCGAGTTCAGAGCAAGTCTTCTCTTTCAAGAATGGGAGCGAGGCAAAGGGAGGGAGGGGGAGAGGACAAGACCGAAGCAGCAGGAGTAGACCCAAGACTGAGTTTGCTTTTATCCCTGTTCACTCTGCGTGCGCGTTTGTGCATGTGTATGTGCGTGCACGGGAGAGAGAGTGAGAGAGAGAGAAGGAGTGCGTGGGTGTGCCTACAAGTGCATGTTTGTTAGCGAAAAGACTGCAGAAAATCTATGGAGATACTAGAGGACTACTGATTGGGTCTTCCACAAGCTGCACTGGAGAAGTCAATTCACATTCCAGAGGCACATAATGGAGCCTGCAGGGGGTCCGCTGGGGTAGCAGAGAAATGCCAAAGCAGGTACTCAGTGCAGTGAGGAGGGCATTAAGTGGCAGATGGCCAGCAGAGTACAGGCAAAGCCAAGGATCTCTTCGCACTGCCTTCACGGTTGGAATATTCAACTCAAGTGTACTCCAGTGTTCATCCTACCAACACACTTTGTTTTTCTACTCAACTTACTGTATGTGCACTCAAAAGATCTTCTACCTCTAGTTTGCTGGGAGACTAAATGTGAAAATCAAAGTGAATGGCATTAGGGTAAATAAGACCACTGGTTGCCTGGGAAACAGGGTACCCTGCCCCACTCACTCAAGCCTAGCCTTTACTTTCCTCCAATCACTAGAGAGCAATAATACATTATTGACAGAGGGCCACAACAGGCAGCAGTGCAGCATTTTCAAATTGGGTTTGAACAGGGGAGATTTGCTGTATGGAGAAACATAGAGAAAGAGACAGAGAAAAAGACATAAAGAGAGAGAGAGAGTGAAACAGAGGGAGAGGATTCAAAAGCCCGCCCCATTCACACTATCATAACCATCAATCTGCCATCTACTCCTGCCCTCCTCCTTTGAACCATACCAGAATCTGTCAGCTAGCTGACTGGAATAGCTAACTAGATGGGAATAAGCAGCTAGCTTACTTCGAGGAGGCTTCTGAGGAAATCCAAATTTGATAATTACATAAGAAATAACTGGATTCAGCTGAAAATGAGTTATTTGCTAAGACAGAGTCAGCATTGTCGATGTTAAGTTGCCCTGCACATGATGTTTTGACAAAAATATTGCATTTATGTACACAGTTATTCCTTTCCAATATGCAATCACCCAACAACCCAGTAACAATGTGGAATAGGTCTAACCCTTTGCACTGAAGTAACATGACAGTTTCAGTAATAACTCCCCTAGTTTTTTGTTGTATGTGTTGTCGACTAACAGTGCACAAACCTACTATGAGGATCAAATTTAGTTCTTTATCCAGTACTTGGATACTTTAGGCATTGGCAGTGAAATATGATGTAATAATCATTTTAATATGGTAACTGTAAAAGCCTACTTTTACATTCCACTGTCTTAATCTATTGATTTCTGTGCCTGATGTGACATGCACCTGTCACTAAGAACAGTTTTTAACCCACAGTGCAAGAATTGCCACAGTGAAATTACATAATTTGAGATGGAAATCAACCTCAGTGAAAAACTGCAACATCCTGCAGACTGTTTCCCCCCATTTAGCTATTCTGTATACAAATGGAAAACACAATAATGATTGAAAAATTAAATTATATGAGCACAGAGCTGTTAACAACCACCTAGTCTGAGTCGTGTTTCAGAGGGACCAACCCAATAAGATTAGCTTTGCCAGTCAGTGTGAAGTCTGGACAGAGGCCAAACATAGGTTACGTTTCTATATTTACTTGGCAAAAACTACACAGAAGAATGGTTAAGAGGGGAAAATATGAACAGATGCTACATTTTAAAAAACCCTCTAGCTAAATCAGTTATACAACTTATGGGATCAATAGACAATCAATGGGAGTTCGGTGTGAGGCCAATGGAAACAATTATCGAAGCAAAGGAACCGCCGATAGAGTACATTTGAAGTGGTTTACAACCTGAGCAGACTATGAGGATACAAAGAGAACAAGTGAAGTAGAGACTCACCCGTCTTCTCTTTGATCTCACAGAGAACGCTGAAGAGGGCTGGCTTCATTCTGTGACAGTTTAGGGCATGCTTCCTGTAAGAGAGGAGGGAAAAGGAGAGAGGCGAGGAGGATTACGATAAACAGACCTCTATCTCAAGTCGTTCCAAGTCCTCCCCCATAAAACAGGTAGAGGCACTGTATATATTATGGATACAGCATTTTGAGTGTGCTGCAACACAGAATGACAGAGCCATGCTGTTTAAAGGCATTTTCAATGGCCAGGTGCCTTTGTCAGTGCACAAGCATCCCTAATGAGTCTGAACTAGCAAGAGTAATGTTGTCATTTGGATGCTTTGCACAGTGGGAGAGACAAAAATGTCAAACCTCAAGGTCACCATTATTGTGCACCTAACTCCAGTGAATACACTGTAATCTAATTTCCAACTTTTACAGAGAGACATGTTCCAAGAAAGTAGATGGTGAGCTGATAAAAGAGGATTAGGATTAAGTTGCAATTTTAATTTAATCACAGATGTCCTGTTTATTGGCAAGCAGATTAAATTGTAATTAAAGGGCAAAAAACAAAGCTTTTATTGTTTAATGTGATAAAATTAACACACCTAGGAATCAGAAATGGATGTGAACACACACAAACACATACATCTTACCCATTTGTCTTAGAAACAGTAAGACTCAACTACAGAAGCAAAATCCTGAATATAGAGTGACTAACATACAGCCACTGCTGGGTATAATGTTAACTACCATACTGACATCATTTACATCCCAAGAAGAAGTACTTAGGCAGAAGGGACACACATATTACCATTTTCTAGTTCTAAACTTGTATACAAACACATACAAAGGGCACACATAAATAATAACATGTGATGTGTATTTTTAATTATTTGTCTTTCAGTAGGGCTAACAAAAGCAAGGCACTATTATGTGCTTGATGGAGACACTCAGATTTTTACAAAGCAAAACAGGCATCATTGACCGCAAAAATAGACATTTTAAGGTTATTACAACTTTAATCAGTGGAAAAAAAGACACTGCTGATATGCAACACACAAATCAAGTGTAGGTGGCAAAACAGGACGAGAAATGAGGGCTCTGCTTCTCATGATGATGAACACACATTGGAAAATATGAAAAATAAAGAAATACTCAATGCTCCTCCCAAAATGAGGCATAACATTTGTAAAAGACATCACCAAGGGTACATTTAACAACAACCACAGATGGAATATGATTTGGCTACACCTGACCTCAACACCAATTCCAGTTGTGAATGTCTACTGCGGTATGTGATGACTATGGGGACTAGCACTAGACGAATATCACGCCTATATGCCAACGAAGGTGTGCCCATATTTCTGTGAAGACAGCAAGGCAGTTTGGTGTAAACAGTCAACGTCTAGAGTGAGTAATTGCTGTAACTGTGTCGAACTATATATCAGTTTCATTTTGTCACTGCTGGATTTGAGTTGGAGGGGGGGTTGCCGTCAACATGAAGGGTATGAGCAGGAGGGGGGAGAAGGGGGTGCTCATGCGGTCCTGTACTGACCTGTGCTGGAAGTTGACTGGCAGGCCACCCCCTGCCGTGCCCCCCCCTGCTCCCCCTCCCTCTGTGGGGTCGTCTGATCCACCCCAATGCGCCGGCGACTCCTCTGGCCAGCATCTGAACATATGGCGACAGGGTGAGAGGATGAGGGCAGGTGGTGTACAGGTAGCAACTCTGCAACACCAGGTTCCTCTGCTGCCCTGACCACTCCCCATCCCAACACACTGCCACCCTACATGACAAGGGTGTCACAGTACCATGTGAGCCACCTCACACCTTCATTTGTTGATTATTACAGAGGGGAAGATTATTCTGTGGATGGCATCTTGACTGGGGCAAAGAATGATGTAATTCCAGCTGCTGCTGGTGTAAGTATGAATTGGCACAATGTAAACATAGACCCCACATAATACTGAAGTCTGCTTGTGTGACTGGACTTTGCCTGGAGTAAACCTGAGTTGGAAATTAGCACAAAGCAGATGCTCGTACAATAAGGTGCAAGCGGAATCTTTCATTCATTAAATCACTTTTATTGATCATGTACATCCTGTGTATAATCTGGATCGAGTTCTTGCAACCACAGCAGGCTGCATTCTTCTAAGAATTAGATTAACAATCCTCCACACATATGGCATGGAGCAGACATGCTCTGAGTGGGAGTGTAAATTAATACACATCTCTACTGGCCAAGAGCAAGGCTATCTTTGGCACTTTAGAAGCAACCACACACCTTTATTTTTAATTTGTTTTGCAGCAAAGATTAAGATTGGTGAATAGACCAGTTCTATTCTAGTATACTACATGATTACTACAACTATTTTTTTTTTTTTTTTTTATCCACACAAGTGTAATTTTCATCATCTGAGTCACCTTAGAAACTACATTTTTGTGAATTGCAAAAGGGCTTGAAACTAAAATTAAATTAACTAAAAGGCAAGAAAAAAGGTACTCAGAGGTAAACTAAAGAAAATTAGACAGGCTACACAGAACAATTAAAAGATAAAATATTTTAATTTGTTCAATGAAATGGACAGCTAATTAGCCCTGAAACTTGTTCTTGAAATAAAAGTAATATAGCAGTGTTCATAAGCTGTCCATATAGCATCATCCCTCCCCCTCACCACCACCATCTCATTAATAGAAACTCGATTTGCGGACAGCTGCACTCGCGTACACATTATAGGAGAATTGATTGCACCCAGCACACAATGAAAAGGATGAACACCAGGGAGGGAGGGAGTGAAAGAGGAGTGAATTAATTAAGAGAACCAGGTGGTCAAATGTTGGGTGGAAAATCACTAGCTAATGACACATCACACTGTGGCCAGAGTCTTGCAGTGGACGCTTGTCTATTGTTAAAATACTCAACGCCTCAACTTAAAGCTGACCTTGTGCTCCTTGGAGCCACATGGTAAACGAACGTGGGTCGTTCACATATTGCTATGCATACTCTCCACAATCGTGATATGTAAACACACCTCTTATGCAAACACTATGGGTGAAGAGTCATATGAGTGAATGATTGCTGTCATCGCGGCCAGTGTTGGCCTGACATCATCTGAGGCCATTCAATAATCCCCACCTTAATTTATCTGCTAGTTTGCATTTCAATGGGTAACGTTATCGACACAAGTGGGCTACTCATTAGATGTAGACAGGAATGCAAGAGCGCCAAAACATCATCCACGCAATTAGGTCCTTTTGCTGTAGCTTAGATTTTATTACATGCAGTTGGACCTAATTAGACATATTCTCTTAAGCACAATAACAGAGCTTTGGTATCCTGCCCGGAATACCCCCAACATTTAACAAAACAAGCCCAGTATTTGGGAGGCTTTTGTAGGTTGCTGGTTTACTCCCAAGTTTTGATCCCATTGTACATTTTTAAAACCAAAAACAGCAATTCCTTACTTTGTACTATAACATTTAGTCTCCTGGAGTGTCTAAGATGCTTATGGGATGCAAGGGGTAATAAAAGGCCATAAGACTATTACTACAACTGATTTAGCCTGGGGAAACGGGGTGTGAATACCTCACTATTTTGTAAAACGACGTAAAGTATATTCCACACATGCGCTAGAAAAATGCTTTATGGGGGCTATCATTATCAAGTATAAAGGGCCCAGAACTTTTTAGTGTCCCTGAGCATTGCATGATGAACATTTTCCACATTTAGCAGGATGAGCCTGCTTACAAACTACTTTGTATTAAAATGCCAACTTCCGAATAACGTTGCACAAACAATAAAAACGGGGAAAACGAGTAAACCGCACTGTGGTATGCGTGTCGAAGTTAGCTATCACATAACTGATTTATTGTTTTCGCAGGTAATTAACGATAGAGTGTAAGATGTGAAGTTATGCTAATGTTGCCAACGTACATTATCGCATATTACTGTTAGAAAAAAAAACCTCTTGGACCTTTGAGCAAAATACAAGAAACACACACAGCGTACTTTAGCTTAGCTAGCCTGAAAATATCGGCATTATCTCCGTCTTTTTGACTGTCTTACCTGGCCTGTGCTTCGTCCAGGCTTTCATCGGTGATGGCCATTATTTGCTGTAGGATATCCCCTATGTCTTGTTGAGGCTGACCGAGCGACTGCTGTTTCCTAACCGAGTCTGGGTCGCCCACATCGGCTTGTGATAGTCCACCGAGTCCGCCGAGACCCGTCAGCATCCTGGTCTGGTCATCCATACTTTCAAAGAAAACTCGCCGTTTTCCTCAGTCGAAGAATACACACAAATAGCTAGCCAGTTAGCTAGCCAGCAAAGTGTTTTCTACGACAAATCATACAACACTTCTCGATTTATCCGATGGCTAAGATTAGCGAGTACTTAGCAGCTATTGTGAAAAACCGATGGTAGAAGACGCACTCTACATCCGCCCGTGTTTTTACTTATTCACAAGTGGACGACGGCGGTTAGGCTAATGTTAGCTAACTACCGAGTGAAAGGCAGCTAGTAGCTGTGCGTTAGCCCCGCAGAAAAGCAGCAGTGACGAGCTCAGCTAGCCACACATACACAGACTGTGTGAGCTCACGGACAGCGCCTCGCACATTTTCGAAGAAAGGTTAAAAAAAAAAGAAAAATAATAATCGGCGCTAACACTTTTGCATAAAAATTAAAACACGCCCGTTCCACTAACACTAACCGCGGAGATATCGAGATAGCAGGCGGACTGTCCAGTTCCAGTCACAGATAGCCTATCAAAACACACCAGGGTTTGCCATTGTTGTTGTCGCGAGGGGAGCGTGTGTGTATGTGTGTGTATGTGTGTGAGTGTGTGTGAGAGAGTGTGTGTTTGTGAGTAGGGTGTTCTGGGCTGCGCGAGCGGTGTGCGTTCCCCATTGAACACCAGAGAGCGCGAGCTTGCGTGCAGGCTAATCAGTAGTCTGCTATAGAAAAGGACAGCTATTTATTCAGGTGCTCGATCTGGATTAGCTGGCGTGATGTAGACAGCAGTACACACAAAAAAATTACAATTGTCCGACAGCCTCTACAAGTTACTAGTTTTTACTCCGAATCACAATAGCCAGTTTTGTCTTCGTGCACTATTGCAAACGACAGAGCCCTCCACGTCATCAGTATAACTATTATGGCTATTCAAATAATTTCTACTTAAGACATACACTTCATATACATAGCAGCCTTTACTTTAATTTTATTTACAGGCCTATACTTTAAAAAAAAAAAAAAAAAAAAAAAAAAAAAAGCCTCAAGTAAATGCTTAGAACCACACTGTTGGGATAGTACATGATATTGTGTCAAGGTATATAGATGTAAAAAGATAATAATAATAAAAAAGAACAGATAACTTCATCTGTTATGTTGTAATACTCGACACTTGCTGGCCAGAGGAGACTGTGGCTCTAATGTCTTGTGCTTTTACCAGTGGTGAGGAGTCAGCAGGCCACATCTGAAGTGTGGAAACCTGAGCCACACCATCCCTTCAAATGAGTCAGCGTGTGCAACGAGAAGATACAACCTGCACTAACTCTCAACGATGGTCTTCAACTGAATATTGAGACCGATTTGGTCACCGGTCAAAAGTTCAATTCATTGATGCTCACAGATCATGGCAATTTTAGGATCAATATTAGAACTCAAGCAAAACAATCCAACCTCAGGACATCAGTCTGTCCTAAACCCCCCCAATAAATGAAACATCTCATCAGTTTTCAGTATGAAAATGTTGACAGCACAGATTGAAAACAAGTGTCCCCGTTTTTTTGCAAACTGGGCAATTCTGCTGTAGTTTATCACTCTGATCTGAGAGACAGCTTTCCAAGACAAATGGCTGGCTCAATGGATGTAGAGGAGAGCCGCAGCCAGCCCTGCTATACTGAGAAGAGATGATGGGTGTGCATGAGGGAGTGGGACCAAACTGGCAGTGGTTTATGCTGACTCTCCACACATCCATCTACTACAATCTGTGGCTAATCAATCTAAAGTTAGAGACAACTAGAATAAAGAATACAGTAAAGCTAAACAGTAATTTCTCTTTGCATATGCATACAAATATACAGTGTGGGCTAAAATAACCATAGTATAGTGGAATTTAACCCTACAAAAGAGGGTTAGCTCTACCTATTCTCCAACCTTAAAAAACCCACAGATGACATATAGGTTCAACCTAATAAATACCTAAAATATCTACTTCATATCTCACATCCTTTTCATTGATAGCAGCATATGAACAAAGAACCAGAGGATAGTATGTCTGATAAACTTCATAGCCACAAGCTGTGATGCAATGAAGCCTTTCTCCACACACACAAGGCACCTTTAATCCACATATGCATTATTTCCATATCAAATAGTTAAAAGTGTTAGGAAATTTAAAGCAGCAGTTCAGATTAGGCTGTCATTATTTATGTAAGGTGGAAACAACAGCAACTAATCCCCTTGTCATTGTCTGTCATTTTAAAGTCTTTTTTATGTCAAGTAGGTGGACAGCTGTGGTGATTTTAGAAACTTCTTTGAATGTTTTTGTTGTCAGTGATTCACTTAAGGGGCATTCACAAGAAACTTATTTTCATTTGGATGCTAAAGATGCCCTCCTCTCACCCTACAAGCATCAAGCCTCATTTTCATCTAAATAAGAATCGATCTTTCCTGCTGTGCACCATCCTCCCTGACTCGCAACTCTCACGGTCACAACCCCACTTCTCTTCTCCTTGCTTGTCTCCTGTGCTCTCTAGTCTCACCCCTTGAATACAATCACGAGTAAATTTCACCACACGCCGTGTTGAGGATCATAGCTGCAGAGCACAAAGTCATTGTCTTATTTCTTGTTTACAATAAGTGGCTTCCACTGATGTAATTGTCAAAAGAAAAAAGTATCAACATTAATAAGTGAGTAGCTCCAAGAGAATAAAACTGGTGGGAGCATAAGTGAACGGAGCTTTGACTGACTGGCACAATGTCAAAGCTTCGTTCTGCATCAGTGAGCCAGCCAAATGCAAGAGATGGGAGTGAGTCACTGTGGGGGAGGGGCCTCCTCCTGAATGGTCAGGGGATACTCATGAGGTGGAATAGATGCAGCACCAAAACAGAGTAAATTTGTCAGATGAGCATTAAAAAGGTCTGTGCATACTGTGAATATGATAAGCAAACTACAGAGCAATGTTCTTCTCTATTAAACTTAATCACGATTTATCCACAGCCTGTTTATGGTTAATGTGTTCTTAGTATGCATGTGCAAAGTCAATTCCCAGTGAAAAACATATGTAACATCCGAGTACCTGTCACAAGAAACCCTTGTTTGTCAGAAGACACTACCTGTACAAACAGGGCTTCCCTACTTTTTAAGGAATTTACAAATGATTGTTCCAACTGCAAAAGATACAGGATTTGAAATGTCCTCTATTATTGCAGTTTGCAAGCAGTATTAGTTAATATTAGTTAATGGCAACTTTTGAGACAACAGCAACCTGGTTTTGTAGGACAAAAGCAAATGCTAAGTCTAATTGTGTTTTGCTAATTGTATTTTGTACTTTCTACTTTATTTATAGTAACCGTGTCTACTTACTGTTAATTGTTAACTGTTTTTAATGATGTTGCCTTGTCACAAAGTAATTTCCCTAACTAAGGACAATAAAGTTGAAGCTTGTACCTGAATATTTCCTAAGACATCATATCAAATCCTTTATTTTCCATAACTGGACAACTGATCTTAAAAAAAAAAAAAAAAAGACAAAAAGTTTTATGGATGAACATTCAGTTAATTAAAGCATAATTTACAAATCCTCCAAGACAGCCACTGATATGCTAGTTTGAAAAAGAGTAGCACTGCCACCTGCAGGACCAACCAAGCATTACCTGCAACGGGTATTCAGAGTTCCCACTGTTTCAAGGAAATCATTGTCCAGGATTTTTCAAGAACATATTCAGTCATTTATATTCATGTTAGCTGCTGCTCACACACAGGTGGTCTTATAGAATCATTAAAATTCGACAAAGTCACCAAATAGTTCAAAAGTGATGTCTCAAATAACAAGCTGTCAACATGTTTCTGCATTGTACATGTTTAACTGAACTACAAAAAAAAGCACATGCTAAAAGCAAGCTAACAACACACAAATGTGTTAAACTCATGACTAGGTCATGACAGATCTCATGACTAGGTCAAGGACATTTTACAAGTTTTTGAATTTTCCAGTTATTTTCCAGAACTGGGAAACTAGTCCATAAATTTCCAGGTCATGTGGGAACCCTTGGGATTTCATGGAAAAAATAAAATTGCCATTAACTTTGTACAATGAAACAAGACACCCAAGAAAACAGCTAAAATCATGAAATAATATGTATACATATTTTATAGAAGAGTAAAAGACAGAATAACATTTATATCTCTGGATGAGACGACACTGAGGTTCATATGTCATGAAGAACCTGGTCCAATTGGGAGCTTGACCGGTCTTGTCTGCATCCAGCCAGAGGAACTATGAAGTTGCAGAGGATAAAGGCAGTGCCACTAGATTCCTGATGAGGTCTGGTGAAAGATCCTGGAGTCCTGCCTCTGACGCTGATGAGAAATAACGGTGCATTATGGTGCTAGATCATTAAGAAAAATCATGAAATACTTCCATAATGAACGATGAAAGAGAGAATTCCATACCCAATCTGCCACTGGTCTCTTTCACAAATAACTGTGACTGCTTCTGGATGGACAGCAGCTCCTTGACCATGTTACACTGTGTGTCCATCTAGAGAAAAGAATAAAAAAAAATATATATAACAGATGTGGAGTTTTCCTACAGAATATCTTGAGTACAGGTCATTGCAATTAAACAAAAATATTCAAAAACCTGCTCTAGTACTTCATATGATCTCAATCTTTTTCAGGTCTGAAAAAAAAAAGCTACATTTCCACTGATTTCCCAACTTCCCCCATTCAAATATTATCTATATTTTCAACTTACAACCAACTCCATAACGTGCAGTATAGGCTTCTGTCTGGAGAGCAGGCCGCGGTAGTCTGGTTTACTCTGTATGAGTTGGTACTGTGATGACTGTGACAGAGAGGAGGGGTCTAGTGTTACACTGCTCCCATGACCCTCCTCCACATTCCTGTGATAAACACAGAATACATTATTGGTACACTTAAAAAAAAAAAAAAAGAAAAGAAAAGAAAAGAAAAGAAAGAAAATACAGAAAAGTAGCAGTGCTGTGTCCCACGATGCTCACCTTGCCAATTCCTCCGCTTTACGCCGATGTTTGTTCAACAGCGCCTCCCAAGAGTCACACTCAGCCTGGAGCCTGCAACACGAAATAGGAAAAAACAGAAAAGCAGCGCACATGTGGTACGTTGCTCCGGGTTTGTTTGTTTGAATAAATTCAAGTGTTTGGTTTGTGTGACAACTACATGCATGACAACAAAATCATATACAAACAGAGAATAATAGTGGAAAAAAAAAGAGGAAACATGCCTCTGGATGGCTTTCTGGGTCTTCTCCATGGCTTTCTGCACTGCAGGGTCACTAGAATGAAATCCAAACAGTCAGAAAAACAAATACAGTGAAGGGCAATTTAGAGGGGGAAAAAAAAAAACAATCAGGATAACCACTGCAGTGCATAAAAAACAAGTGTATTACCTAGTTGTACTAGCAGGGAGTTGCTGACAAGGTGGTTCACTGCTTAAGCTTTTGGCCACACAGCACCATTCTTTCTGCATGTGCTCAACTAAGATAAGGAAGAGGAAGTTGAAATTATTTAAACCTCCAAAGGCAAAGATGCAGTTTGGAAGACAAACTGTATGAACATTGTAATAGATGCAAGCCTATCAAATGTAAGTAGGACAAGCACCAACCTTGTTTTTGAAATGACTCCAGTGAGGCATTTGGTGTTGCCTGCATCGAATTTTGAGTTCGCTCTATTGCCAACTAGAGAGAAAAGGGGAGAATGGAGAGATAAATCCATCTGAACTTTGAGCATGACTGAAATTAACAAGCTCCATGTGTGCCCTTGTAGTCTAATTCAGCTGATAGCTATTAAAGATCTCTGGACTAGATGAAGCCCTTTATGAACTTAATTCCTACCAAACAGACTAGACTCCACAGCTCAGCATTCAGTGAATGAATATAATGTCTTTTAAGTATAATTATTACGGTAATTTAAAAGTAAACAAATTTGTAGGCTTATTTTTTAAAGTTCCCAGCATTGGCTCAGAATCACTTTCCAGAGTAGCTTTACTTGAACAAAACAAAACAGACACTTCATGTAGCAGTGGTTTTGATTTTAAAATTACACTTAATATCGCTTTGCTTTTTCAATTCATATGAAACCTTGTTAAACAGTCAATGTTTTTTTTTTTACTTGCTCTATTTCAAAATGTGTTCTGCTATGTGAAAAGCTTATGGAAAATAGGCTGCCTTCATGAAGAATAGCCAATAGCAGTGAGGTGGTGAAAAGTGTAAAGTATGGTGACCCACACATTTGTTTTTTCATCATCAGTTCATAACATTGAAATAAGTACGATCCATGTGACCCCAACAAACTCACCCTCATTGAAGCCTCCATCAGTTTCTCCAGCCTCTCTTGCTGTGGCAAGGATGTGCTTATGCTCCGGCACAGGGCTACGAGAAACACAGAAAGCATTGACATGACAGAAAACAAATGCTCTCATTGTATTAACCTTCCTGTTATGTTCAAATCTACTAACATATTTTATGTTTGAGGTCAATTTGACCCCAGCAGTTTAAACCTCCACAAAATTATTATAATTAAAATTGTTTCCAAAGTTTATGTGTCAGGTACTTAATGTTTCTTTGTTGACTATTTAAATAGCCCTTTAAAATAAAACATAACCCCTCGACCCCCACCCTCACTTATACATCCAGTATTCCTATTATGTGACTATGGAAAAATATGCAAATCACTGTAAAATCTCACTGATTTACCTAAAATTGGAAAGAAATATCTTTTTGGTGTTTTAATGGCTTTATATTATTTTTAAGTACAGATTTTTGTTATTTATAACCGGTGCATACAAAATGTTTACAAGACATTGAAAACATATCATCATGTGAATTTCATGTTTACCTGGTAGTACCCATTAAATTAGGAAAACTCATTAAATATGAAGCAAAAAAAATGATGATAATCATTTATTTAGAGACATTAAACACTGAATGGGGTCAAAGTGACCCCAAACATAATAGGAGGGTTAAGTACTGACTAAAATGAAGAGAGACGACTGACTCTGATATGGGTTGGGGAGAGCAGGGAGAGATCTTCGGCCTCTGGTGGTCCTCCTCCAGGATTTTCTCCGTGCACTGCAGCTGACAGAGAGACCCTCAGTTGCGTCATGTCCCCCCAGGTTTTCTCCCTGCACCTCCTTTCTGTCCGTCTCCATGTGTTCCACTCCTGCCTCTGGAATCTGCGTGGTGGCTGGTTGCGGGTCGATGCGAAGTGATTTTAGTGATTTGGGAGCTGGGCTGGGGTCTCTGGAGGAAGCTCTTTTGGATGTCTGCTCCACTACGTTGACCTTGATATACACCAGGCAACAAGTTTAATTACACAGCACCAGAGACAAAGATCATAAAGTGCTTCACACAATGACAGTAACGAAAACATAAAATGATAATAATGAAAACACAACGAAGAGAGAGAATGAATAAAAATGAATGTAATAAAAGTACTGGACTTGTCCACTTCACTTGGTCATGAAGTGGACAGATAAGCAAGCTAGCCTCAAGTGCTGTACTGTATTGTATTGTCATTTTTGTTTTGTTGTTGATCTTTAGAAGACCCCGACGGATATAGGCAGCTGTTGTTTTGTTTTCTTTCTTTCTTTCTTTCTTTTTTTAAATCCTCGACTACTTTAAAAGCATTACTAGTTGCCACCAAAAGCGGATATTTATTTTTATATGTATTCATCCACTCATTGAAGTGTAATATAACTTAACACTGAGTTACCTGGCCAGTGGATAATCTTATTTCTTACCTCACTTTGGTTATCAGCACCGACACCAGACACGCAGCCCCTAATGACAGAGAGAAAACACTGGTAATGGAAACACTTTAAGAGGGTTTCGACACGTTATTCAGTGTTTTATTACGCAGCTGCTTTAAATTTGGATTAACGTTACAGCTGGCTAGCGACAGTTAACATTAGCTGACAGCACTACCTTTATCCTGCAGACAATAAACATAATTTGCTTTGAACGCGGATATTTCACCACCGTATTTCTTCTTTACTTTGTTTTCGGACAACAATACAACTAAGTTACGCAGCTTTTCGACTGACACCTCTAAACAAACTCGATACAAACCCGTCTTGTCCTGCTTTTCTCTGTATATCCGCCATTTTTTTCAAATACTGTCCCCCTTGCAGCGCGCGCCCAACAAGCTACCCTTTACTGAGCTAAGGATGCTGGGAAATGTAGTTTTATTATAAGACAAACAAAATTGGACATGGTAAAGATCATAAAAAGGTGTAAGATATTGTAGCTTTGTTGCTATGATCGAGGAATATTATACTACAGATGTAAAAAATGATCAAGAGCCATAAAGTCACAATCACCTCTCGTGATTATATTTTATTTGACTTAGGCTAATCGTCTTAGAGGGATCTAAGGCCGGGCATAAATCATTATCATTGTTATTATTATTATTATTATTATTATTAGTAGTAGTAGTAGTAGTAGTAGTAGTAGTAGTAGTAGTAGTAGTAGTAGTAGCAGTAGTAATAGTAGTAGGAGTGGTAGTAGTGTAGTAGTAGCAGTAGTAGTAGTGTAGAATCCAGGAGGATATGACATTATTACTATTTTATACAATTCAACAGATGAAAGTCAAAATATACATGAATAACATTTTACCACAGCATGACAAAGAATACTTATTTCCCTGACTGTCCTGCAAGGCATTATGGGTATGGTAGTCTTTGTCATCACCACTACACAGCAGATGCAGGCACCACCAGCAGTTAAGAATACTTAAAGCTTTAATGATTTTAATTACTTAACCTAAATAGGTTAAGGCAATTGGTTTACACACATGGTTTGAGCTGAAGTAACTCATCAGATACAGTGCGGGTATAACTCTGTCTAGAAAAAACAAAACAAACAAACAAACAAACAAAAAAAAAAAACTAGTTACATTAAAAACTACAATATTAGTATTTAGTTTCATGGGGTAGTAATTAATGCTCTTTATTTAAAAGGCTCAGTAGGCTAAATATATTTAAAAATAGAAGAAGATGAAGAAGAAGCAGTTCAGTGGCTACTGACTTACCAAAAAATCATCTTTGGATCACTGGCCATGCTCATCCAGGGCAGGCTGTGACCACTAGGAAATGTAGTTTGACTGCATGGGCCTTGGGTCTGACAGCCTGCTGCTCTACACAATTCTGCACATTATACAGAAATTTCCCCCCAGCCTGACACAGAAAGTGGCTTAAATTGTTACTCCTTAGACTGTGTTTCTGAAGAGAGGTGGCGTTTGGCACTGGAGGAATCAGATCCTGCTGTTTTTCCAAGTTGGGGAGAAATTAAGTTGGTTTCAACATTTATTCAGACGACTGGTCTCTGGACAATAGAGGAAAAATCTACAAATATCTGAGGAAGGTGCATTTAAGTCCCTAGAGATTTTTTTTAGAGGGGATATGGGTTTCCATCTCAATGTATCCAATTTCATATAGCAAAATCTCACCTGAATTAACTCCACTTATTACGGAGGTTCAGCATGGCAACACATAGTGGGGAGTGACAAACCCATACACATATCAGAGAAGGTAGTATAAAAATTAAAGCGTTAAAATTAGTTGAAGCCATAAACCAAACATCAATTGTGGTAACAGATGTAAGTTATCATCATCATCGTTATTATATTGTTTATTCCCCCACAAAACATATTTAGGCCAAGTGATGAGAAAAATCTGAATTTTGTTTACTAGGCTATAAATAGCCCTCCATATTGGTCTTAGTGGAAATTATGGTTTTCCAAGTTAGAAGTACTTAAATGCATGTTTGCATAAACATCATGAAAATTTAGTTGCTGTTGCATCCACATCCCAAGTAGCATAACCGTTTTATTAATGGATTCCTACTTAATCTCTGCAGGCTGTGTTTTCATAATTGCAATGTCAACGAAAAAGGAAAAAATAGGCTCAATTTGTTGTGAGATTTGTTATTTGTTCTTTTAAAACAATTTTTTTTGGAAGAATGTTATCATTGTATTAGTGATTTCTACAAATGCGACCAAACTCAAATGTCAATACCCAAACTATTTATGACTATATAAACATTTATAGTTAATAATAGGCCAAAATATACCCAATTCATAAATCAATTCGTGCAACTGTCCTTTGGAAAAACGCCATTCTTTTGGAAGCCTACTGATTAGTAACCAAAGCCTCCTTTAAAAACAATGAGAAATTTTCCGTGCTTGTATTTTTGTCTCGGGGAAGTTGGCATTCACTTCCATTTTTATTTATTAAACTAAAGCCAAATTTGCAGTCCTAACACTTGCCAACAGCAAACTGGAGCCAAATTTCTTGTATACTATGATGCTGATATGCAATCTTTTTAAAAGGTTTAAGGGGGGCTTGATAAATTATATAGGGTAGATAAATCGCTTCTGGACACCCTGAATCTTTGCTTTGCCCCCCACAAACTTTGCATTTCATTGAAGAATTTGTGACAAATCATCTCAAATAAATAAATAAAATGAAATTATTGAGTGAAAGGCACACTTGGCCCATTTGTCAATTTGGATTTTAAAACATCTGTCTAGTTTTTGAGTTCTTTGTACCATTTAAGATATTTTTTTAATGAGTGCCATTCCCTCAATGAACATTTTTCTTTGAGAGGGTAAGCCCATGTGACAGAGGCATTTTTTCAGAGCTGCTGTGACTTCATTGGTCATCAAACATAACTCCACTGTAAATTCATATGAAAGATAAAGAGCCAAAAGCCTCCTGAGAACAACATGTTTGGAAGTTAACATCAGTTGTTAATAAGTAAACACAAAGTTCAAAAGCTACCAGATGGCACATTTATTCTTGGCCAGTTACATTTGTCCCGTGATCCATATGAGATGGATATCAGGAGTTAAATAAACTCCTTTCCCTTTGTACTGTCACAGTGTACTCATGTGTCCTCATCAATTAGCCATTTCCTCACAAACCCATTTCATGGACTGTAACTGTTCGTCTCCATTTGCTAGACATACTCGCACAGCCTCATATGCTTTCCATTTACAGACACTTTTTTTTTTCATCTGTGCACATGAAAAAACACTGGACAAACTCCATAATTTGTATCTGTAAGTCTTTTTATAAGTCTGTAAGAGATTTTTCACTTTTTACAAAATCAAGGAGAGAAATCAAAAAAATCCATATACTTTGCAATTCTCTCGGAGAATGCCCCTGTTGTGTGTCCTGTTTCACATTGGCTGGCACACAGTCTCGGCTCTCCACACAATACTGCTGTCTTCTTGGCCTTCTGAAAGAGGGGGAGGAGGAGATAAAGCAGGCTAGACAGGGTAAAAGAAAACCACCAAAAAAAAAAAATGAATCATAAAAAAATAAATGGAAAGAAAGCTGACGAAGAAATGCTAACAGAGCTGGTGAGTGAGGGGCAGAGCAGAGGGATGAATAAGGGGGGGTACACATGGGAATGTGCAGTACTGCGCGCCATGACTGTCTCAGCTGTCTTGTGCGTGTCACAACAGCTTTATATCTCCTCCTCGAAAGTTTTCTCTCCCTTTACAGTTTGGTTGCTAAGGGCAGCGGTTGCTGTTGGCATGAGATCAAGAAGGCAGCCTGAGAGTTCCTTTGCCCAGCAGGAACTGCAAGACACGGTCCACCAGCAGAGCGGCGACAAAGTCCACCACGAGAACCTGGGCGATGATCAGTTTGAACTGCAAGGAGCAAGACAGGCCACAAATTAACGCAGGTTACACCATGAATGCAAGCTATTAGAGAAGTACAATAAATAAAATACATAGTAAAATAATAGCAAAAAGGCAGACTATTCCAGCTCACCTCGGTCGGGATATCTACAAGGGCAAACTGCTCGTTGAATTCTGGTGAGGAACCAGTTAGAAGTCCCACAATGGCTAAGCCTGACAGGGCAATGCTCCATAGCAGTGGACGATTCTCACTGAGAGACTCCATGAACGGGTGACCCTATCAGACGTGACAGGGAGTGTGGTGAGTCTATTACACTGCATCGACTATACATGCATCAAATATCTGTGGCAACAATGAGTACCTTGTAGTTAATGGCGAAGGTGGCCATCTGCATGGCCATGGACATTATGTACACAGTGCTGTTGATGAGACTGGGTTCAAACTCTTTATACAGATCGACAAATTGCTCCACTCTGCAAGACAGAGGACAAACGAATGAGAGGTCAAACTTTGTAAAATAGTGCTATCAACCTTGTTCCACTTTCTTTGCATGTGTGTGTGTGTGTGTGTGTGTGTGTGTGTGTGTATCATTCACCTGGGAGGACTTCTGCTCTGCGCCCCTTTGTAAAGGTATACCAGACTGCAGAAGTGAACCGCAAACTGCAGCAGCACAGTCAAGACCGTGTAAAGATTGAAGATGTTTGGCAATGGCCGCTCCCGAGACAAGGTTTTTAGTGGCTGTGCAGACAGGGGAGGAAAAAGAAAAACACGTTCATTTCAGGTTGAGGTTTCTTTTATTGTCAGTCTTACACGTAACACATAAGAAGGAAATTTGTACCCAGATCCAGCAGCGTACAAGAACAATTCCAAACAATACTACTACTACTACCACCTTGGATGATGCAGACATTTTGACCACTGCTCATCACATAACCACAATTTCAAAAACACTACATTTTAGCCTATTAATTTTTGGAAGATCTTCCTAAAATTACATTTCCCAAACATTGCGAGTCCTACAAAATAAATTTCGAATTCTGCAACTAAGACATATTCTGGTATATTTTGGGGGTGAGCAGTGAAGCACTTTTATTATATGAATATTTTTTGATGTTATATATATTTTTATTTTCTGGTAGAAGAAAATAGACAATGACTACAACTTGAGCCTCACTGTGTGCACTCTCAATTAATGTGACTAATTTTCTCACCTTTGACCTAGAGATGAAGAGGAAGCAGCCAGCCAGCAGGAGGCCCTGCAGGGTAGCCTGGAAATCACTGAACTTGACTCCCTCGAGGTAGAGCACAGACTGGCTGTAGGCCAGCACCAGGGCGTTCAGAGCGAGGATCTTAAACATCTGGAGTGTTGTCACCAGTGTGCAGCGGCCCTGTTTTATTACATGGCAGACTGTGGAAGGAGATGAAGGACACAGCTTCAGAAGTCGGGAGCGGTTGATGTTTTGTTTTTTTTTTGCAAATTTGTCATGGTTAAAAAAAAAAAAAATCACATTGAACTGACAGACAAGCCACTATGAAATGTGTTTTACTCACTGCATTGTATGGAGGAGAGTTTTGAGGTGAATGGAGCCGCAATGGAGGCATCTCCCAGTTTCACTACTTGTATCTGATCCTCTTCAAGCTCCCGTAAAACTTGACTGATCCTCTCCTGCAACACAAAAATCCCTCAAGTTTATGTTGCACAGCACAGCACAACTCTGATCTCCACTCACGGGTACAACACAGAAAAGTAATCAAGAGTGCATGCTGTTGGCTAATTTTAAAGGAATAGTTCACCCAAAAACCAAGTGCTGTGGTGTGTGTGCTCAAAAATACAGCTGACATTGAGGTTAGTGCTGGGCTTTCTGGAGCACAATGCCAACATTTGGCTGTAAAAAAAAAAAAAAAAAAAAAAAAACTTGGATTATGCTGCTAGAGCTGCTGGGGAAAAAAAGGATATTCTATGGTTGTTATGGTGCTGTAACAAGATGGCCCTGTTAAATTTCAGCTGACATGGAGGTGAGTAGAAACTGACTGAATTGGGTAAACCATCGCCTGAAGGATCAACAAAGCAACACCAACACTTTCAGTCACTCAAAAAACACACATGCACACACACCTTCTGTGCTGCAAGCTGCTCTTCCCTCTGGGCCATCACCCTCTGCCTCGCTGCCCTGGAGCTCAGTTTGCTTCCTGAACTTGTGACAGGTGGTAAAGGTCTGGACTCTGCTGTCGACGTCTCCTTCTCTCGCCCCCTTTTCTTTTTCTCGGGCATGCGCTCAGGGGCGTTGGCCAGCAGAGCGACACCTGTGGGGAGGAAAGGGAAAACTGTCATCACTTAACGCTGTCGGTATCTCAAACAGAGACGCGGGCTTGCAGTGTTGGTGACCTTACGCAGTGTTTGTTACATCTCACCTATGTGGGCGTGTTTGAGCGCTCCGACATCGTTTGTACCGTCACCACACATCAAAGTCACATAACCCAGCCCCTTTAAACTCGTGATCACAAACTCCTGAAACACAACAGACAACCATCATTAAAGATTTTCCATTTTCCAAGAAGCCTTAGAGGAAAATTCCACCCTCAAACACTCTTACAATGTTAAACAAACACCAATATGTCACGATCAGTGCATCCCAAACCAAACAGAAATCCTGATTTGTCTTGTTTTGTTTTTTTGAAACAGGGATTGCCTTTGGTCTGAATGAGTCTGTGGGGAGTCGGCATAATATAACGGCACAAATAAAGTGACAGCAAAAACATAAAATTACTGGCAAAATCAAGGCTCTAGGTTCCTTCATTGTTTCCCATGGGAGAAAATTGTTTTTGATCAGGGACTTTGATGCATGCAGAACAAAACATGTCACAACCAGACACACAATATGTTTAGCTCACACATAATACACAATAATATGGTTCAAGCTCGGTGTAAATAAGGATGTGATCACAGGACAGGGGATCATAGGACAGCAGTCTGATGTAACTAATCCATTAATTTGGTAGGTGTATCTGAGGAAATGCTTCCCAGGAAAAAAGAGGAAGCGACTTGGTTATCTGGTTATCTATCAATAATCTTAGGGTTTTAAATCCAAGCAAATTCCTGGATTTCTGTCTAAAACTGGTAGGTACCCCCAGAGAATGGCTGCATACTTGTTACATTCAGCTATGGGTTATACACGGAGGGAGAAACAGCAATGGCAGAACAAGACTTTTTCTGGTTCAGAAAAAGCGAGTCATGCCCGTTACTAAAAATGCATCATTTCTTTTGGCTGATTTCTTCCATTCTGGTCTTGTGAGGCCACTGTCAACGGAAAACAAAATGCTATCTGTGACACTTTTGCGATGCTGTATGACTGCTGTATATTGGTGCAAAACGGTGAGTCTAAGGAGAAGCCCTGGATCTTCCATTTCGTGGGCCTGACACCAAAATTTGATTTTTAACATTGTTGTTTTAGATTGTTAAAAGCCAGTTTTATCTTATCAAACTCCACTGTGCATGCACTGAAAATACATTGTCATTACTTCACATCCTTTACTTTTGACCAGTTATCCATGGCAATACAACACCAAACAACAAAGTGGACTTCTTATGCTTTACGACCCACCTTCTGTTTTGGGCTAACCCGGGCAAACACTCGTACGTGAGGCAGGAGTGTGTGGAGTAGTCGGGGGTCATAGCTCAGTCTGGTGAGCCCCTCCCCTGTTACACACAGGTCAAACTGACGGACAAACGAGGAAACTGAGGGAGGGGGAAGCGGTATACACACAGTGCCATCTATGGACTCCCACTGCCACTCACCTGGAAAACACAACAACATTCGATCAGTGACAGAAAAGTCTTTCTTGACCAAAATAGATAAATACATCACTACAAGAACTGCAGTGCCCTTTGGCTATATTTCTTAGTGTAGATATTATCCTCTACCATCAGCCAATGTATAACTGGTTTGTGAGATACATAGAACTGTGATGGTGATAGCTTGTCTTACCCTGTTTGGGGCCTGGCTGCAGTATAAGTGTGTGTTCTTTCTGGATGAAGTGCAGCTCTTTGGCTACATGGCACGCCGTTAGGGGGTTGTCACCCGTGATCATCACCACCTGATAGCAGAGAACGAGTGGATTTACACATTTAAAACACGGACTGGGTGTGTTTGAATGCGCGCACCATCGTGAATTAAAATAGCTCATTTACGTGATGTGATGCTTCTTGGATCTCTCTGATGACGGCCTTGCTGTCGCTCTTGAGGGGGCAGGAAACAACCATGAACCCAGCAAAATGCAAATCACACTCCAGAGCGTCTCGACTCATCTCCCGGACCTACGCAGCCCAAAAAAGATCCAGCTTCAGTCTCTCATCAAATCTCATCTCATCAGACTATAATATTCATAATTACTTAAAGGACAATACCGCTCCTATTTTGACCTGTCAGTAGTTGTGATCATATCTGTCCGTCACAAATTGGTTCCATAAGTACGTACAGAATATACTTTGATAGAGGTCAAGGCTAACAACCGAATTCATGCTAAAAAATTGTGAAAAACTGCTTTGTGAAACTTGAATCTCGGTACACATATCTAATTGCATTTTATTTGGTTATGTGTCATTGATCAAAAACTGTTTTTGGGTCTGTTTGGGTTGTTAATTCCTCAGGGCTCCAGTGAGATGTCAGGGGCCTCGCTGGAGCTAGCTGCTTAGTTTAGGCGTATACCAGGCTGAATATCAAGTTCTACCCTTTTTCTAGTTTAAATACCAGGAACATGTTTCCTTGTTCCGTGGTGCAACTTTCAGCCAATTGTTGACCTCCAGTATACTTGGGTTCTGCCCTCTGAGCTGTCAGTCACTCACAATAAAACTGAAGAGAGCTGATGAGCACAGTCTGAATGCACCAGGAAAAAAGTAAGTTCCTTTCAAACACACAAATTTTAATGGATATCCGGTAATTTTAGTGAAAACAGATGCCGGCAAGACAAGATGGAACTTTCACGTATAATAGAGCGTTTTTTCCACATGAAAGGGAGTGGATGGGGTAATTTACCCTTTATCTCTAGGCTTCCAAAGGATATTCTGTACACACTTACAGAAACGTCATTTGTATTGGGGTTAGGACAGATACGATTGATGACAAAAGTCAAAATAGCATCAGTATAATCCTTAAAGAACTGCTTCCGAGGTCAGTATTAAATAGTAAAATTAAATATGAACCTGCTGATGGCTGAGGTGTCCTATCTCTTTGTAGCCCAAGGCGAGCACTCTGGCTCCTTCCCGGGACATTTCCCTGTGGACCTCATCATAGCTCGCCGGACACTGTGAAAACTATAATCACAGTAGGGTTATAACAGCAATCAAGCTAAAAGTCTGGTTCTGTATTTTTATAAAAGAATGGCATGTATAAGTACCATTCCCCTTAGAGTCTCTGGGGCTCCTTTGACAGTGGAGATGTAGCAGAGCTCAGTGGAGCCCAGTTTCTCATAGGAGGCCAGGACCGACATCCTCTTTAGAGCGCTGGCAAAGTGGAAGCGCTGGTGGATCTTTAGTCCCTGGGTTTTGATGCCACGTGGAAATACTTTCTCATCTGGGTCACAGTCAGTGAAAAAAAAAACAGACTTATTTGTTAAGGGCTGTATGATGTAGCTGATTAATCAACCACTATTTGACAGGAAAAGACTTTAAAGAAATATAAATGCATACAGTTCTCTGAAAAAGTCATACCACTAAACTCTTGCCAACTGTGTTACACGTGCAACACAACTTCCCTCACTTTTGCACACACATTTCACACACTTGCCGCTGTCTTGCATGTACCTTTAGTGAGGCTCCAGTCAGCGGCAGTCAGCATGGCCTTCTCCAGTGGATCTCCAACCAGCTGTCCATCATCCAGAGTGACTAGTGAGTGGCAGGTGGCGACCACCCGATGGGTCTCCACTGGGATCTCAGACACTGGCATCACCTCCTTCCCTTCTCTGTCGCAAAAGCAGATATGAGTCACCGGATATCAACTCACACAGTGCAAAAGCAAGAAAACCCTAACTTGGGGTAGCTTGCTGTGCTGGGGCGTATGGCTGCCGTCTGACACAGTAGCATGATGTGCCTCACATGTACAACACGTTCTGCATAGAACAATGCAAATATCTGGCAGAGTGTACCTAAGGCCTGCTACTCCTCGTACCACCAGACTGTCACTGGTCAGGGTTCCCGTTTTGTCAAAACAGCACACCTCCACTTTCCCTGCAAATGGTATCCTGAAAGGCTCGGTGCAGAATACATCTGGGGAAGAGGAGGGGAAAAAAAAAAACACAGAAAAGAAGTGTCATGTAAGTCAATGAATCATTGCTGTTACATTTATTCTAACCAAAGACAAAGGACAGATATTTCAATATATATGCTGCGTGTGTACAAAGGACACACGGACTTACAAAGTTTGGCCAGAGCGATGAGGGAGGTATTCACGGCCAGAGAGAGTTCTATGGGAAGCTCTGGAGGAACCACTGAGGTGAGGATCAGGGTGCACTCCAGAAACAGCTTGTAGCGGTTCCTGCTCACATCCTTGGTCCCTGGGAGAGTCACGCAAAGCAAAAAGGTATTAATTAACAAACGTCGCTCTGCTGTCACCCCTGGCTGTTAAGTAACACATTCACTATGACTTTGCCTTGAATGAAAACTCCACCTTCCGGCGTTTTTCCATTACATGGTATTGGCTCTACTCACTCTTGGTACCAGTTACTATTCTTCATTTTCCACAGCAGATAACCCTTCATGACAAAGTTTCCCAAACTTTTGCCCAATAGAAAACCAAAAAAAAAAAAAAAAAAAGCAAATAAAATTGAGCTGTGTAGAGTCAATACCATGTGATGGAAAAGCACCTTAAGTGAGTCAATTCCTTATCCCTCACCTTCTACCCACACATAGCCAGCTGCAGCGATGGCAAACACGAGGAGGAAAAGGATGAAGATAAAGGTCTCCAAATTGTTTGCCGTCACTCTCTTCACACCAAAGAGGATGGTCCGCAGCAGTTTACCCTGGAGGAGAGCACAGTTTACACCCATGTATTAGCACCATTAAGTACTCATATAAGGAAAGCTGTCTTTTTGTGTGTAACGGTGGGATTTCAGAATGATAATAAAAAAAATCCATGCAAGCAAAATACGAATCCGCTTCTCCTCACCTGAGAGGTGTAGAATCCTGTTCTCAGTACGTAGGCCACGCAGCCATTGTCTACAGCTGCACAAAAAGGAGAAGATTAATGAGCCTGCATGTTCTTTGGAAGAGATGGGAGATAAACAACACTGGAAATATCACAAGAATTGATCCTGAGGTACCAAGTCAATACCAAACTTTTGAAAACAATACCAATAGTAGTATTTGTAGTATGGCAGTAATGGCGCACCTTGATCACTCGCTCTGTAACTTGGTGTGTTATTCTAGTGTAGCCTTAGTCTGAGTGTTTAAAAGGCAGAATGACTAGGATTTGTCGGCTGCGGTTTGTAAAAGACAACATTCAAAGGTGGCCCCTCCTCCCTAGCTAAGCTGATGACCGGCAGCAAGTTTTCATTTTCTAGGACAGGGACAATATGTAATGTCGTCCTAGGAAAAAAAATTTGGCCCGCCAGCACCTATCTGTCCAATAGAAAACGAATCAACAGGTTGTTGCTCTTCATCCTCACTCTCTTTGTCCATTTGACGTTATACCTTGCTATACTTTCCTTTTTTCTGCAGTCTACATCCGCGAATTTCATGTCTTCCTATTAGATGTTGTGCTACTGAACTGGCACAGGGCGCTGTTATTGGCTGGGAGCTACACACCCACTGCCCAAGGGCTGATGCCAAGGAGAGTCCCGAGCTGAGCAAAACAAGAAAATCCAGGCAGAGGGCAGGGATTCTGCAGATACACACACCAATACACACTTCAAGTGAGTCATAAGTGATTATTTTTGCTTGAGTCAATACACTGTTTTTTGGGAAACTCCTACTCATTCTGCCTTTTAAGTTGCAGTAATTCTTACAGGACTGTAAATCAAAATTAAAGCACATCATCATATCATTGTATTTGTTTTGATAGCATGATATGTCACACAACTCCTTTAATTTGAGACTAGTATTCTGTTGGGGTGCTTTGTTTTCTACTTGGGTTTTCCACAGGGCAATGTTAACACCCATAACTTAGTTTTGGTTTGCTTGTTAATGTTTACACAAAGTTTTTAAATAAAGAAAAGTGTGTTGAAAGGGATTTTTGCTTCTGCTGTGGCATCAAATCAGTTATCGAAAATGTTGATCCAATACTATGGCATCAACAGTGGACTGATGTCAATTATTCACAGGTTAATGAGAAGAGGGGTGATCACTGACGTTTGAGTCCAGCACTGGCCTTTAGAGGAGGGCTGTGCTGGACCACTTTGGTCCCCCCAGAGATGACATGGAGACGGGAGTCTGTCTGCAGGTCCAGGATTCGCTCTGGGTCCAGGTCTTCGATTGGTTCCTAGACATGCCATAATGTCAAGGATTATTACAAAACCTCACAATAACTCTGCCCATTTAATGAGAGGCATCATCTAAAGTCTGAGCCCTCAGTTCTTTATGTTATTGTGTATATTATCTGTGTTTAACCTTCATCTGGGGCACAGACTCTCCAGTCAACATGGCCTCATCCACGATGCAACGGCCCCGAAGTAGCAGAACATCACACGGTACCAAGTTCTCCTGGGGTGAACGTCCTGAGAGGCAGCAAATACAGATTTGGGACAACACATTGCAACACTGTCAGTCTTCCTAAATGATATGACGTCCCACATGCCATCCTCACCTACAGAGATGATGTCACCAGGGACAAGTTCATCACTTGACACAGGTCTCCACTTCCTGTTACGATATACCTGACAGAAAAACATGCACACACACACACACACACAGAAACACACACACACACATATACAACTCAGGATGCTGTAAAGATATGGAAAATGTTCTGCTGAGAAAAAAGGTTTTGCAGCGAACAGAATAATAATCCCAACAGTGTATTAAACTCTGAAATATCAGACATGCCTGAGGAAGGTCAACACACCAAAACATTGCATAAATAAAATGTTATAGTGCAGATGGTGCTTTCGGGAGTGCGTATTTTATTTTCAAATTTCTGCAGTTCTCCCAGCACCCCGTCATTCAGATATGCATAGGGACAATTTGCTTGATTGTAGTGTAATAAACTCCAAATTTGGTGAACCATACCTGGATCATGTAGGGCTTGTTCCCCATGCGGCGGATTTCAGACATATTTCTCATTTGCTGCTGGACCAGTGAGGCCTCAAATGCCACCAGCATGAAGAGTGTGAAAACACTGTAGTACCAGTATTCATCCAGGCACCACAGCCCCACGCAGAACACCTGACAGGTGGCAGAAAATCCATAACGTGACATGACACAGTCAGAAACTATAACTGGGTCAACAGCAAGATATGTAAATAGTCAATCAACAAAAACAAGGATTACAGAATTAGTGTATTCTAAAACCAAAGCATGCACACACACCTGGAACACAAAGAAGGGAGCAGTGGCCCTCTCTTTAAAGAGCTCAAGGAAATCTGGCACCACCATCTCAGCGCGGTTGGTGCCGTAGCGCTTCTCTGCGGCTCTGAGGTCGGCCTCCTCCTGGTAGCCGCGCCAGGATTGAAAATAGCCCATCGGGTTACTGATGGGAAACGCCACTGGAAGGAAACACTTCTTCTCTTTGCTGTCAAAGATGTAGCGGATCTTCTGAAACTCGAAGGACAGGATCCCCTCACCATCCTCGTCCTGTCATTGAAAATAATAGAAGGTAAGGAAATTTATTTTAAATAGTGGTGCTAAGACAGAGAATAAGGAATATAAAAGATGAGGATTTTGTTCAGTTTCACTCCACTGAGCCCAATTTTTATAATTCAAATCCCTAAAAGAATCACTGTTGTAAACAGAAAACTAGAAAGAAACAGAAAGAAACAGAAAAATAGAAAGAGAGAATGAAAGAGAAAGAAACAGAAGGTAATCCTGCTGGCTGTGAATGCTATGTAGCAGGAGAAAGTCTCCACGATGATATTCCCTTTAGACAAATCTGAGCACAAATGAGAAAAGAAAAATTAGAGCTACATTACAGGTTGTCTGCATTGAAACCAGGCCAGGCCAAGCAGTAAATAGCTACAAGTGCCAGTCATACCATTGACCGAGGAGCTGGAGTTCAAACGAATGGGACAATCAGTTAACTATAGTATCAAGCTATCCAGGCAGATAATTAACAATTAAGACAATTTACAAAATAACCTAGAAGCTGGCGGGAGAAAGTGAACTGACCTGGTCCCTCTGAAGTGTCACAAGTTCAGCGGAGCCATTGTTCGGGGTGGGTATGACCTTTGCCAGCGTGGCCTTGCGTGGGTCTGGTTCCTGTGTGTACAAATAAACATGACACATTCACACACACACTCACCGGGTTGTTTCCTTAGATATGGAATGGGACCTACACAAACAAGCAGTCGCTGTGTGGTCAATTTTCCAGATGTTTTGAGTACGGTGAATAAAAATTAGCCCAACAATCATGTCAGCAACAACCTGAGTAATTTCTTTAATAAAAAAAACTTGGAGCACAATGTTGCATTTGAGGCTGAAGTGAGAAAAGTGAAATATGTGAAATATGTGAGAAAAGTCGTTGCTGTTTCACACCTGTGGTAAAAGTTTGTCTGTTCATGTGCTTGGATGCAGCAGGAAGTTTGGCAAACATATTTGCTGAAATGTCTCTGCTCAGTACACTAATGAGACATACTGTGTGATATTGGGCAATCATAAATATTGACTTTAACTTTAAAGCTTCAGGGATGCTCTACTGTAACCGCCCCTGACCTCTGACCTCCATGTGGGGCTGGAGGGCACGCAAAACAGGAATTTCCCTTTAATAACAATAACGAATGATCTTTTTATTATTATTATTATTATTGTTGTTGTTATTATTTACCTTGGAGCAAGTGAGCCAACAGTGCGCGTGCACGGACCAATAACCAGAAAGCGCTGTAAGGACGTGCGCAATCCCGATGGCAGCCAGCGCCAGTAGGCCTGCCTCTGGATACTCCGAGGCTCCGTACACCCCTAACCACACGTACAGCCAGCCGGGGTAGAGAACAGCCAGAAACGGGAGGACGGTGCCGTGTAGTAGCCGGGGCCTTCGCCTGTACAGCGTCACCGAGCTCACCAACTCATCGCCGGTGCCGTTGTCATGCTGGTTGTGGTTCATAGAGGGGGCCATTTGCAGCTCACCCGGCCCACGAATCCCGTCTGCAGCCATATTCCCCTCTTTCTTCGCGTCGTTCATTGTACGTTCTCCACTTCCCGGGCCCCCTCTATCCTCCACCAGCCCCCTTTGTGTTATGGCCGGTAAAACAGATGCTACTCTACACACGGAGCGGCGTCCAGTCCAGCCTTCGAGTCCGTTTTCTGAATCGCTCCTGTTCTGCCACCGCTGTTTCCGCATACGTAACCACGCAAAGCGACGCAGCGTCCTCTATGCTGTCGTAGTCTTCTGCAACACATGCGAAGTCGGCATCACTTTTAAGATACTGTAAAAAAACATATTTATTATGTGAACAATGTACCACATGCGTATAAAGCCGCCTCTTTGCCAAACTAAATAATGCCTTTGTTTGGTAACATTAATATTCCGATCAACTATCCCTTTAAGAAACGCCAAAGGGTGAGACTGACGTGTCACTGAGCCAATAAAATTGTATAATGAGTTCACACAGTCATTATTTTCCTCCTATCGCGTGGTAACAGGGTGTACACGGTAATAGACCACACAGACATGGCTCCGCATGGGGAAACGGTGGCTCTTTAACCTTGGTTCATCAACTCTCAGTCTCCAGTTGCATCAAACCTTTAGTTACCGACCAGAGCAAAATGTAAGAAATGTGTATTATTGATTTCAAGGCCGCATTTACTTTCGCTCTCGTAGTTTAGATTGCCTAGTGGAATAGATAGTCTGTAACTGTGTGTTTGATTCATGTGTGTATCCTTAACAAGACTATACTGCACTGGGGGAGTAAGCCATAATAGTATTTAAAAGGCAATTGATTTGACTGATTAACTCATATCTATCTGTCTGTCACCCTTCAGGCAGGCTGCTATGGAAATAACGGCAAAATATTGCCACAAAGAGATGGAGGCGTATGGTTCATGTGTGGCCGCCAACCCATCAACATGGCAACATCAGTGTCATGAGCTGAAGATGAAGGTTGCACACTGCACGTCTTCACAGTAAGGCATTCAAATAACTGTGTATTCGCTCCCATATGATAATGACACTCTCTTACATGTTATCTTCCCTGAAAGCATTGCAAAGCACACCTCTGTCTGTCTCTGAATCTGATTACAGCCCGGTGATCCAGAGGATCCGGTCGGGCTGCTCCAAGGAGTTTGTGGAGTTTGAGCGTTGTCTCAAAGAAAACCAGGCCTCACCTGCCTCCTGCTCACCACATGTTGCTCGCTTTCTTGGCTGTGCGGAGACGGTGGATCTCAGCGAAGCGGGTGAGTCATCAGCTGAACTGACCATAGCTGTCTCAAAGTACCAAATAAACACCTGTGAACTGACATGATTAGATAACAAAAGACACAAAGGCGCATCATGTGCAGATTATACACAGACAGGTGACAAAAAAAAAAAAAAAAAACCACCATGAAATGTCTTAATAATTAATAGAGTCACCAGATCAGCTTCAGTTCACCTCGGCAGAGATTCTCCAAGTCTCTGGAGCTCTACTGCAGGGATGGAGCACCATTCTTCCAAAAGATACTGCACATCATGAGGGATGTTATAGCAAGGCTGCAGAGCATAAAGCCCTCATTAGAAAAGACAGACAACCATTTGAGAGATCAACGGTGCAAAAAATAGAGCCGCTGGTCGATAGAGATGTGGAAATAAGTGATGTGGTCAGATGACTCATCTATCACCATGTTTCGGACAAGTTGGCAAGTGCATGTGCGTGTACACCAAGAGAACAGAGTCTGCTGGCATGGTGTGGAAAACTCACTGCAAATCAGTATAAAGTTATTCTCAGTGAGTGATGACCTTTATCCTAGGATGACACATTTCTATCCAGACGGGAGTGGTCTCTCCCAGGACGACAGTGCCTCCGTCCACGAGGCACAAGGGCTCACTAAATGGTTTGATGAGGATGAAAATGCTGTAAATAATATGCTATGGCCTTCACAGTCACCAGATCTCAAACAACCCAGCTGAACATCAATGGGAGTAGAAGTCCAGAGAATTGTAGAATATATACCAAGAGGCACTGAAGCTGTTCTGGTGGCGTTTCAACTCCTTACAAGACAGTTGTTGGGTTTTCCTTTAATTTGTCTCAAGTTCAAGTTCATTTAGAGCTGCATGTCACTGATTACCATCTTTGCTTCCCTTTATTCCTTCAGTAAGCTGCAAGTTTAATTTTCACTCCACTGCATGCCTTGTGCATTAGGAGTGTCAATTACTGAGAAAATGGTGATTCAATACTATCACAACATTTTACCCATGATAACAATGGTGTCATAATACAGGTGATATTTGACATATTGTAAGATAATTCATTATGATACATCACAATATATAAAATTAAAGAAGAAGCCTGGAAAAGGCAAAATAGTTTTCCAGTAAGCAGGAATCAGTCGTGTTTTTCTGTGTTTTTAATATGCACAGTGACTGCAACATGAACATGGCAGACCGGTTTCTGTTAACATACCTAAAGGCAGGGAACAAATACAAATGTGTGTGTGTACAGCTCAAGTTGAAAACTCAAATATCAATATTTGGTGTATCAATAATGTATCACAAGAGAAAGTATTGTGATATACAGCCTTATTCATTTATTTTCCCACCACTATTGTGCATGCTGAAATACTGTGGCCATGCAAGGGTTAATTCTTGCATTACGGTCAATGGACAAATTACCTGGGCATCTTGAGTACATTGACATAAAGACACTGATAAAAATAAATTAATAAGTATTAAAACTGAAATGCAGCTAATACTTGTTAAATCTGTTATTGTGATGTTAATGCTGAACATATCAATAAATTTCCTCTTTTCCCAGCTGTGAACCCGGTGCCTCAGCCTTCATGATATCCGGACGGATGCCGAGGAGTGGAAACAGAGCTCGTTCAGTGTCTCCTGTCCCCAATATGGGACCCATTTCTTAAGATATAGGAGATAAATCTTGCAAAACTGTAAGCCAGAAAGGACTCTGTGTAGTATATGTGTGAAGAACAGCTGACATGCTGCGTATTGCACTTTTAATCTAAGTGCGTTCATGGTAAATTAATATAAATACTTTGTTTCTACTGTTTTTTTTGTTGAGAATTTCCTTAAACCTGATGTCATTCTTGTGTTACTCGTCCACTGTGGATATCCTCTGTTGTTTTGTGTTACTTATGCTTGTCCCTCCCACACTCCCTCTCCCCTGGTCTGAGTCACGGTAAAATATTAAACTGGAATGTATCTATCTCCCCCACGCACCCCTCCCATTTACAAAATGACTAAAGGAATAGGGAGCCTGGGAAGACAGAGGGAGCAGGGGGCTGCTCTAATCAGTGGGACTACTGAGAGACAGAGGGAGGATGTTGAGTTATGAGCCCTTTGACTACTAAGCAGAACAGCTCTTTTCTGGATCACTTATTAAAGGTTTTAAAGGGGGTAATCGAGAGGAGACGGATTCCTCCTCGCGAATGTAATATCTTCGGTTTATACCTGATGTGAAGGCGATCCATGCATCATCACGCATTGAGATTCAGCACAAATAAGGCAGACGTACTTCAAAGATGAAACTGCAGATTGTATTGAAGATATGGCAACATTACATTCAAAGCACATCACCTGGCAGTTACTGAACAAAAAAAAGAAACAAAAAAAAAATCAGATAGAAGGAGCTCACCTAATACGGCACAAATAAGTTACATTCACAAAAATATTACTGTAAAAATGCCATTAGTCAGTGATAAGAGTCAAATGTAATGTCATGAAGGAGAATGTCACAAGCTGTTGCCGATCACTGGTATCTAAATGAAACAAATATTCTAATCCTATTTTATTATTCTGCACCACAGTCTGAGTCTGCTCCTGATGCCGTGTGATGCCTCTCTGTCGTGCCTCGCTATCCAACTGTGAGTGTTGAGGCTTTATTTTCAGACCTATTTTGTGACACATAAATATCATGCTACAGTTAAAATATTTGCTGATTATCACAGAATAAGGTACAAAATATCTACCTAACAACATCGATTTTCAGGAGAGTTTCTGAAGAAAGAAATTATTACAGAAAGTGACTACAACAACTGTATTAATTGTAACCACACAGTCATACTCACATTTATTTTACATTTGGAGCACATCTTCGTGTACCATAGTGTCCTAGGTTTTGGGAATAAGAGATCCATTGGTCTTGGATTTTAGCGCTGCTTTTTTTTTTTTTTTTTTAGTGAATACAGTATAAAAGAAAAGGGAAAGCTAAAGCATTAATCCCTTACACAACCCTGTTTCCGCATAAGGCTTTTTTTTTCTTTTTCAAATGACCCTGTAGTGTTGCCTAAATGCTTAAAAAATGATTGCTTTTTTTTGGTCCGCATTTGTCTCATTGTGCATTATCAAAAACTAAGATAAGAATGCCTTTTGTAATAACGTCATATGGAGAGGTACCTCAAAACCTCCTTTTGTTTTTTTTTTGTTTTTTTTGTTTTTTTTGCGGAGTATGTTAGTGAAATCATTGGGCAAAAATAAATTGAATTCCTGTCCTGCACACTAGCCTGAGTTGGGGCTCAGGTTACATAAACACACATTAACCTGAGAGCAAATTTCTACTCCACACTATATGCTTCAGTCCTCCACAAACAATAACTACGCACTAATTCTATCAAAAAAACCTACACAATGCACTCATTTAATTTAGAACTGCCAAGACTCCCAAATAAGTGTAACTTGATTAATTAACTCATTAACTGTCAGAAACCAATTACACTCTGTAATTTATGTTACCAAAGTATACACAAGTTTGACATTTGCCTTTTGTTTGTCTGTTTTTTTGTTTTGTTTTGTTTTTTGAAAAGTGCCATAAAACCCTATGTTTGATTAAACAGGACATAAATACACAGGAGAAACTGAGGTTCCTTTTACATTTCTTGTACATTTACAGTGTCTGTATTTCCAGCATGTGATTCTTATCTAGGAAAATTAACGGGCACACTATGTCAATCGGGTAGCTGCAAAGTGACATTATAACTATGCCTAACGTCTGATGATTTTGGCCTGTGGTGAAAGCTCAGGACTGTGTTTGGGTGTAGGCTGTTTCATGGAGAGTGGTCCGACAGGCATGTTGATGGACAGACTCCATTAGCTGCATCTCTGAGAGGTGAAAGGTGGAGGAGCTGGGAAAGGGTGAGAGTTTATAAGGGTCAGGAGGTAAAGTAGGAGTTCTGCATGGAGTACAGACGGTCGATGGGGTTTCCCACCCGCCCCGGCAGGAGACCACCCTCCCCTGTTGCTAGGAGACAGTCGCCGAGGTGTCCGAGGCTTCCGTCACTGTCCAGGTCGTGGAACACTGTCTCTGAGTCTGGGGTGGAAACACAGTGAGAGGGTGTAGGATTGAAGTGGGAAGGTGTCAATTAGAGCACTGAAGCCCATGGGAATAAACAATAACCCCTTCAGAGTGTTCATTAAAGGAATAGTTCACCCCAAAATGAAAATTCAGTATAGTTTACACTGATATTAAAAGGACCACACACTGAGTTAGAGGAGATCCCTTTCCATTTCCAACTTCTTCTCAAGTTGTGTGACAATGTTTTTACAACTGCAAAAAGCATAACATGTCCACCAAACTTCTCCAAACAGTTTGCCGGCCATTACATGATTCGATATATTTTTTGTGATAAAAATGTAAAATAAATAAAGAAAAGAAAAATATGGTGCAAGATAAAAAAAAACATTTGTAATAGAGAGTGTATTAATTAACACTAATTTAAAACATTTCTATTTAATCATGGCACATGAAACAAAGTGTTTCATAGCCAAACAATTGCATCATGTAAAGTCTAATATTTACCTCATTATGTCCTATATTTTCCTCTATTCTAATGGAGTCCTACAGCAATCCATGTTTGTTCCCACTTACATTGAGGATACTACAGGAGAGCATGAGATGAATATTGTACTTTTGGACCTGCAGTGCATTTTTTTCAGCTTCAAAACACTTGGATTATGTTGCATGAGCTGTTTGGGGAAAGCGGATAAAAATGTTATGGTAACTGTGTGTTTTGTGGTCCCACAAACATCAGCGTAGTTTGCACTAACACAGTCTGTTCGAGTCTTTCCTTTTTGGATGAACTGTGCCTTTAATCGTCTTCTCTTACCATAGGAGTGGAGCTGCTCACTGGTCAGCTGAGGAGGTGTAAGCCCATGTCGGAACGGCTCGCCTCCGTAGATATTGGGGTCCAGGGCCAGAAGCTGCTGACGTGGCAGTGAGGGATATCCCAGTATCCCCTCCATTCCATGAGTGCTAGAGCCATCTGTGTGGAGATGAAAATCCCCTCAGTCAAACCCTCTTCACCTCCTCACCTGCTGCCTCTGTCAGCACCATGAGTGATAATAATGACCCAATCGTGTGTGTTGTTGCTTCATCTCTTACCCTCACTGTCATCGTTACTCTGTCGGCCCCCTCTGCTCGGTCCTCTCCTGGTCCCACCCAGCTGCTCTTGTTCCTGCTGCTGCTGCTGCTGTTGCTGCTGTCTGCGAGCGATCTTCTTCATCTGAGACACAAGGACACACACTGTTAATTGGAAAAGTGTGTGTGTGTGTGTGTGTGTGTGTGTGTGTGTGTGTGTGTGTGTGCGTGCGTGAGAGAGAGACATATGTAAAGCCTCACCTTCGCTCTCTGGTTTTGAAACCACACTTGCACGACTCGCACTGTCAGTCCAGTCTCGGCAGCCAGCGTCTCTCTTACCTGCAGGTAATATGTTAAAGGAGAATACATAGGTCTAGAGTTTACATCCATTTATATCTCGTTTACATTTCCCCCCATCATTTCGCCATGCATGCTGTATGAAATTAGTCTAACATCTTTCTCTTTTTGGTATCAAATCTAGCTCTCACTGCTTAGAAAGATACTGCAAATGAAAAAGATGGAGGGCAACATTTTATGTAGTGACTGTTTCCAGGTGGAAATTCCCATTTCTTCCTGTGGATGTCAGGTGATTAGCAGCAAGACCATGACACAATGCATGCTGATATATGAATAAAACTCAACTTGGGCACCATGACATAAAGATAAAACAAAAAAATTCACACAAACAAATAAAGGCTTCACGTTTACTGTGATGGATTACATATCTCAGGCAATTTTCAGATCTGTGGATTTCATCTTCTGAAGATAAGAAAACAAGGCCTGATGTCTCTAATAATGATGCCACCAAGAATAATGTAAAGGTAAGGTAAATTATTTGCACAAACTTACAAAAAAAAACAACAAAAAAAACCACCAGTATAATACTTTAACACTATCTTGATATGTATGAGAGAGCAAGCGAGGCAGGTTTGCTCACCTTGCGGCAAGGTTTAGAGGACACTTCAAAGGAGGCTTTAAACGCACGCCGCTGCTGTGTGGTCAAGATGGTGCGGGGTCGCTTTGAACGTTTGTGCTCCTTGCCTTCATCGCCACCCTTGCCCCCGCCAGAGCCTCCTCCACCGTCCTCATCCTCACTCTTCACTGAGGTTGACAGATAATACAGCAGTCAGAACAAAGTGTAGGGGAAAGGTTATTATTATTAATGGATCATAAAAAACAGACTTGTTAGTGGAAGGTTACCATTTAAAATGCCTCAGCTGGATGGGAAAATCTGGGCACAGAAAGCGGGAGAATTTAACACTTTGGTGCACTTGAAAAATACCTGATCGGTTCTGGGTTGATGGGTTTTGTCAATACAAATGCACAGCCCTTGTTCACACTTACCAGAGGTTTCCAAAGATACCAAATACATGTTTATAGGGAGGATGTGTTTATAGTAATGTGTGAAATCAAGTCATTAAGAGATTTCCTATTTTATATAATAGTGCACCTGTAAAACAATAGCATCTTGGGTTCGAATATTTCACTCAGTATAAGAGTGATGTAGCTCAAACATAGTGTTGCAACCAGCAGATACTGAATATAATCTTAAAGTTTAAAATAAGAGGAAAAAGAAAAACATTTTTTCCCTAACTTTGAATCTACTTTGGGGGAAATTTAAGAGAAAATCAGAGTTCACTAGATTGACCCCTAGTTGCCCTTGTGGAGCTGGTCAATGTGAATGTGTGGAGATGCTGAAAATGAATGCTTGATGAGTATGTGCTCATCATAACCCTTCCCTGGGTTGATAAAGTTTCTGTTGCAAAGTGGTTTTACAGTCACTGAAATCTTCCTTCAACCCCCTACTGAAATGTCTTTAAAGGTAGAGACCCTGTTGACCAGGGCTGCTATTCTGAATAAGGCAGTAAGCTAAAAGGGAATTTTCTTATAGAGCATAATAGCAGTGGCATTATTATTCTAGAAAGACAACTCTAGACTTTTAGGACGTTCAGGTCAAGCAATCCAGTTGTGAGCTGACTGAAGCCATCCTGTACCTGATTCAGTTGGGGTGGGACTGATGGCAGCCAGCATTTCTCTCTCCTTCTCATAGTCGACGCGACACAGTAGTTGGCCTTCTTTCAGCACAAACTCATCACCTCTCTGCAGCCGGCGCTCACACTCGCAGCAGCTGAAGCAGCCCAGGTGGTACACCTGGCCCAGCACACGCATTATCAGCTCCGAACGTCCAATCACCTGCAGGCAGGCGCTACACTTCCTTACAAACAGCCTGGAGGTGCACAGACAGACACACAGACACACAGACACACACATGGGCATATGATCAAAAGACATGAAGTGTGAAACAGAGCGTGACGGTAACAGAGGAGAAAAGAAAGGTAAGGTAATTAGAGATGGAAGCACAGACTCAGAGCTTTGACTCATTTACCCTCAGCTCCAATTATTCTGGAGATTAGCATAGTCTCTTAATTAAAGGTCGTAAAAACATTACCCAATTCACAGAGCAACAAGGTGAACATCTGCTAACAGAAATTACAGTTGTCTGCATTGTATATTGTATTTTCTTTTCTCCCTCATGACAGTAGGTGGCAGTAGTTCACCAGTGATAAGGGAGCTGCCTGTTAGGGGTTTTTCTCTTGTAATTCCTTAAATGTTGGGATCTATTTGAGAGAGTGAGCTCCAATCTGGCCATAACCCACCCACAGACTAAAAGCATTGGTGTTAACACGATGAATAAAGTTTACGTTCCAGTTTAATACAGTGTCTTTCTCAAGTCCATTGGTTTTCCCCATGACCGCTTTTCCCCTTTTGTCCCTCCACCTCTCCTCCTGTGAGATGTTATAACCCTTCAATTTCTCTCCCGCCTCACCATCCCTTCACATCCCCATCTCTATTCACTATAGGCCTAAGTCTCTGCCATTAAATTCCTCTCAAATCCCTGCTCGCTCACTGGATTCCCTCCTCCCTCCCTCCCTGGTATTTTCTGCCAGCATTCCCAGTTCTCCCTCACGCCCTCCCAGCCTGCCTCCCCAGTTCACTGAAACTAATAAAGACAGGATTAATTAGATTGTTGTTTAAACAGTGCGATGGCCAGACAGACGCTGTAAACTCATAACCAGGGATTGGGGATAGCATGGGGTTAATCTCTCTCCTCTCATTTATGCACACTAAAACACACATACACACACAAAAAAACACACACATAGACACATGCACGCGTGCAAATGGGCGCGCACACCCACACACACACACGCACACCCACACACACTCAATCAATCCATATACCCAGTCTGATATTGGCTGGTTATCCACATTGACCATACCATATCCCTTCATCATACTTGTGGAGTACAGTACATCTTCATCACACCTGCCACCAGGAATTAGTGACACTGGTGTTAATTTGGATCATCAGAATAATACATATGACTTTAGGGGGATGATTTCAAGGATGAGCAGAGCTTAGGTGTAAAACGGGAAAAAAGGTACACGGACGGAGAAACAGCAGCAGAAATTAACCAAAACCTGAAGAAGAGGAGATGGAGGATGAGAGAGGAGCGACGAGGGGGGAGGAGGAGGAAGGGACAAAGACAGAAGTGTTGACGCTCCCTGACTGAGTGCTAGGAAGGTGTTGCTGCCCAAATCTGGAGTGCAAAGAGGGAGCCAGGTCTGCACATTAGAGCCCCTAATCTGTGATTCTGTCCCAAACGCAGCTGCTACGGCTAATCTTTCTCAATCCATCTGCCAAACGCTCCCCAAATTCCCCAAATGACAGTGTCACTAACTTAACATCATAACACAAACACAAGTGTCCCTGCAAGCACGCTTATACTGATCTACTGTGACAGGCCGTTGTGTTCAACTACATGTTGCTCCCCCTCTTCTATAGAAACATCACATTGCATTAAAGAGACACCGGTAGCAAAAGACTGTAACACCCACCCTATACATATACATATATATAGATATATCAGCGTTAATTATTAGTGTCCATCTTTTGACTAAAACAGTCACAACCCTCTGTGCAGGCTCACTCTTAATCCAAATGCGGCACACCTTCAATACTCCCTTTCATTGTGAAAAACACAAGAGAATCATCACAGAATTGCTTGACAGAAGACTAATGATGTTGGCGGATGAGTCCCCCTTTCCCTAATCGGGGTGTACACAGCACGGTAGGAATTTACTCAACATGGCAAATGAAGGCAACTTGGGGCAACTGCCGCAGAGGGGGGTCTGTAAGTAGATCAGTCTAATCCCTCTAATAGAAGTATCATTCACACTGGCCCTTACCAGGGGATATAGCTTCCAATAAATCACTATGGACATACTGGTTAAACCCTTTATAGCACAGCTCAGCCACTCCAAGGAGGTAAATTTGGCCAACATGCCAAGTTTATACAATCTAGACAAACATACCCACACATTATTAAGCCTGCATTTGTTTCAATATTCATGTTTTACATATGCAAATCAAGTCTTATTAAATCTGACTGATTGCAGAATAGTACATATCCTCCATAGGTTCTTTTTTTACATGATTGTTGTGTGATTACCTAGGTGATCTGTTGTTGCATTGTATGATTTTTATGCCACATAGTTATTTTTTCTGTTAAGATGCGAAATGTCTTATTTGTCATAATTCTTCTTATTAAAACTGTTTTATTGTGTTACTTCTACTCTGTAAACTCCATCTTTACATTTAATAGGCACAAGATTTAAACACCATTTTACACCATAGCAAAGTTTTGCTCATATTCTCAGACATCACTTTTATCTGAAAGTGGGTTGTGATTTCTGATATCTCATGTTTAATAGCAAAATATGTATGTTAAAATGCCCATTTGTAAAATGAGTGAAAGACATCGCAGTTTTTATTATGTAAGGGCATTGCCATAAAAGGTTGTTCTTTAAAGTTTGAAGATATCACCTTATAAAGCCATGTTTTTCTTTATACCAGTAGAAAATTTAATATATGTATGAAACTGACCTAAGACATAGATGATGTTTTTCTTGGATTTGAATTTCCACTATGAAAAAAGTGGAAAAAAAAGTTAAATGACAATGTAAATGAGAACAAAAAAAAAAAAAAAAAAAACACTCGTTTGAAGAGCCGTCTGATAGGACATATTCAAGAGGACTTTACTTTGGCTTTAGGGGGGCTTTCATTTTGTGAGGCGATGTTATTATCTGTAATAGATATGATACATACACGATTACACAGCAGATAAGTGCGAGTGCAAAGACTGAGGTGTCAAAACAAAACAGTCCACCCTTGAGAACATGTGGTGGACAAAACCTCAGGAAGCTCGGCCGAGACAAACCTCATGTTCGCCGCACACGGCTTACAAACAGGGTGAAGGGGCAGAGGTGATTACAAGCACACAGATCATGGGCTCAAAAGTGGAGAGGCAGCAAAATAGAACAGGTGATGTAAGTATTTGGTCTGTATATTCAGCCCGTTCCTTCATGTGTACTGTAGATCCTAGGGCACACAAACAGAATAACAGAGTCTTTATGATCTGCATAAGCTGGGTGTCATGTGGCGCTGCTTTGCCTGTGAGCTCTGACAAGCACAACAGTGTCTGGACTGCAACACAAACATTCCATAAATATGTATGTTGCATAAATATGTATGTATCTGGGAGTAATTATAGGCGTTGTGCTTGCTCTCATAATTGATAGATAATTATACAGGTAAGGGTTGCTTTAACTGACTCTAGGTTTAGCCTCGCCTCATTAAACGTGCAGTTCAGGTGGAGAAAATGGCATGCCACCCATTTTGGTTCCTTACCCATAGTGGATGAAACAATACACCTCTCTTTCTGAACATGCAACGTGCCAAAGTATTCATTCATGTACCGTTGCTTGTAATTCCCATGTACAGTATGTGTCCAGGATGACCATTGTGTGTGGCGAAAAAAAAAAAAAAAGTGTGCTGATGCATGTCCTGACAACGAAAGTGCACGCAATGTGAAATTGATATGAAAAGTACAAATGATATGCAACAATCTTACTTTTAAGTTGTGTTCGGTTTAGTATCCATTTCTTCGACGTGTTAGAGTGTGTGTGTGTGTGTGTGTGTGTGTGTTTGTGTGTGTGTGTGTGTGTGTGGTGCGTGCACACTTGCAGCGGATATTGCTCTGTGAAGCAAAATGGCTCAGAGCCAGGGTTCAGTAATCACATCATCTCCTTTTATTAAATCTCCCTGCACTGCTTCTGTGTTATTAAAATCTCCCAGCATTCCCCACGATACTCGCTACCCTTGCCACCACTCACTCATACACATACACACAGACATACACACACACACACACACACACACACACACACACAAATACACACACCTATATATATATAAATATACAGTCACACACACACTCGCTCTCTCACACACACACGTCTACACACACACACACACACACACACACACACACACACTCATGGGTATACATACAGTCACACGCACATATAAACACAAATATGCACAGTGTGTGTAAACACAGATAAGGTGCCTGGGTACAGACATCAATAAAAAACAGGCAGATGTTGTCATTCGTGCACCATGCTCATCCATGCATCACACCATACTAACACCACAAACAATCCTCGAACTTAAAGTAATTCAAAATATTCCAAAATTTTGAAAGCCGCATGAAATTCGAAAATATATTTATTTGATATAAGAGAAAACCCCACATGCGGTTGATTTATTTTACGGCCACAAAATCCTAAGATGTATGGAAAAGACCCTAAAACATCTCTGCATAAACCCTCCGCCATTCTCACAGTTATACAGTTACATGGCATGACTCTCACTGTAAATTGTTCACACTGGTAATAAGACCGGCTCAACATGAGCTCAGCAATTGGAGGACTTGACTCTTTTGCGACAGCCCATAATATTACAAGGCCGAACGCAATATACCTGCATAGAGCAACAACTAAAAAGCCTGCATGAGGTGCATCATGGTGCGTGCATGATGTGCATGTGTCTCTGCATATGCCTGCGAGAGTGTGTGATCTACACCTGATGCTAAGAAGAATGAATGCTATGTGTGAATGTGTGTAAGGATATGGACCAGAGTGTGAGTTGGTGTGCGTGTCTGTGTGCGTGACCGTGTGAGTGTGTGTGTATGTGTGTGCGTGCGTGTGTGTGTATGTGTGTGTTAGTTTAGATAAAACAGTTAATCCCCAGGCCACCAGAACGCAATATCCTGTCTGCCCGTTTCTCATTTCCTGTCTCTCTCTGGCGGAGCGGGAAGCAGTGGGGAGGGGGCGGTGGGGGACAGCGGGACCCGTTGCCCCAGAAACAGGAGATACAGCCGCCCTATTTGGAGAAAGTCTACGCCATTCTCCCTATCTCTCCCTCTCTGGTCCGACCCCCTATTCTCTCTCTCCTTTTTTTTTCTCTCTCTTCTTTTATTATCTCAGATTTAATAAAGCCAAGGCGAGCAGCTTGTTCTGCCATGAAACATTTATTAGCTGTCTGTAATAAAATTGTTGTGGGGGAGGAAAGATGATGGGGACTCATCTCACATTATGCAAAAACAGTGGCAATATTACGGAGGGTTACCCTGCCCCCCCTCTCCCCCCCATACACCATTCTCCCACTCTTCCCTGCGGCTGCTCCCTTCCCCAAAACTCGCAGACACCTTCGTCAATATCCCATTTTGATCCAATTCCCTCCCTTCTCCTCTGCTAAGGTTTCCCTGGTGTTCTGTCATTTATACCATAAACTCTTTTTTGGTTCTCTCCGGATGTCATCAAACTGTTGTTTCTCCAATACACCGTGCATCATCAAAAAATGGCTGTACTTCAACCCTTCACCCTCCAATCCCCTTCCTGCTCCTCTAACACGCTTCACCTCTGCTGAGCATCTGTTGAGCCAGAGTTAGCTAATGTGAGAGTCTTGAGTAAGGGGGGGATTAGAGCATCTGAAGGTCTCAGAATCACAGGTTTATATGGAGTCCTCAACATATCTTAGGCAATGGCTTCCCACTGAACTCTGAGGAACAGAGTTGAAGTCTGAGCAGCCAAGATTAACACAGGATCCCATGGTGACCTCCGGTAAACCTCCGGCTCAGTATATTGCCTGCATTCTGAAAAAAAATGAAAATTGTGCACCTTCTACCACTCAGGCTTAATGTATCAGCTGTAATTCATTAGTTTGCCAATCAGCCAGAGTTGAGATATGAGGTTGTTTGCAGTACAATAAAGGCTTATTGTCCCCTTGACTTGTCATTGCATAATTCCCAGTAATAGTGCTTCTCTGCGGCCCAGTGACGGGCCTGTCATCACATGAGAGCCAGAGAACACAGGGTAATTAGCACAGTTCCCAATCAACACCGCCACCCAACCCCCCCCCCCAGTCCTGAGACACAAAGAGGCGTTGAGGGGGGGAGGCGATTAAGAGAAGACGTGGGATAAACGGAGAGATAAACTGATTGGTGTCATCACTGCTATCAATCTCAACAAGACGGAAATGAGGTTTGGAATAGAGAAATATTATTACAAAGCAGACAGTGATGAACGAGGCGATGGGGAGAGAGATAGGGAGAGAGGCAGCATGGTGGGGTGGGATGGGACGGGATGGTGGTAGTGGTGGTGGTGGGGGGGTTGTATAGAAGGGAAGATATAATTTCTGTCTTCCCAGTCCCAGTGTTTTAGAGGAGCAGGACTCAGACACATGCACACACATAAACTCAGTGTAACCTGAGAGAACGCTCTCTCAGCCCATTAGCAGTAGACACACATAGAGCCACTCGGGCAGCAAACGGAGACTCTGTTCTGCGGCGGCAGCAGTGGGGGCTCTCTGTCTCTGCACAGAGAGAGAGAGAGAGAGAGAGAGAGAGAGTTTGTAAACCCAGACTGAGTCTCAGTGCCCTCCACCCCACAGAGTGATGTATTAAACCCAGGGTTTAGTAAATATCCACCCTGGTGACCCGCCTCTCACAGTGCAGGCGCTGTCTTTATGGGGTTTTACAAGGGAGCCTGCAGGCCCCACAGACCCAGGCTCCCCTCAGTTCTGTCTGGACTCAACACTGTTGACCGGGGCACACAGGCCTCACCGCTGAGCTTGGAGAGCAACAATCATGTCGAAGCAGTGTGTAAGAGCGCAGGAATTAAAATGTGTGTGTGTTGGAGACTGAGGTTGGTGGACATTGTTCATTTCAGTCTTTCTGCTAATCTGCATGTTTTTTCTGTTATTTTGAATCAAAATGATAATTGATCACCATGCAATTAAAACAAAAAAAATTAAAGATAAGACATGACTGGACAAAGGATTCCTTCTCCATTCACCCAAAAATATACTCTGAGGGGCTGAACAGTTATTCACTCAAATCATGTCTTTGATTTACAGCATATTCACAATGCATACATGCAGTATATTGCCTGGGATCTATGCCTAAGCACTCTCGTGAAAACAAATTCTAAATTGTTTGTGAAAGTATATAATTAAATTGCAAAATAAATAAATAAATAAAATAAAACAAATAACTCAAACATTTTAAAATAATTTCTGTCATTTGGACCACATTACTACTGCAAAAGCATTTTGGTCAATAATCATTCCATTTTCTGTCGTTACAATATGCTCCTCTATTAGTCTGTCCTTTCCACTGACATTCAATATGTCATAATGGGAATTTAAAATGTGGTGAGAATTTTGTTTCAAGATATTCAGGCTATGTGCAGCTCATTCACTGCCTCATTCAACCTAATTTTGTGAAATAAAATCACTGCACTTCCTCAAGATGCACTTTCAGTCTAAATCCCCTCATTTCCACAACAGATTGAGACAAGAGAAACTCAAACCTGAAGGTGTAAATACCTTCTGTCTTTAAACAAGGTGGATGACGAGTGAATGACTTATCTGTTCCTTGCAGCCTCAGGTATACTAGGCTTGAATGCAGTTTATAAGCACATCATGGATTCCGCACAGGGCTTGAATATTTGGATTCAGAGTCCGTGCTGCACCTAAAAATCCTATTGAAGTATGTTCGGAGCTGACACTGGCCCTTTGATGAGCAAAAATAAATTCAGAATAATTTAAAGGGAAAATATTCTCCAGAATCCCTGAAATGCAACATGCAGTGTCAATAAGTTATGATATGAAATGCTGAATAAACTCTTGCCTCGCAGGCAGTTGAGACCAGATGATGAAACATGGGGTCATGTGTGTGTGTGTGTGTGTGTGAGTGTGTGTTGGGGGTGGGGGTGTATTTTAAAATTAGATTGTTTTTCTCATTTGAATTTCATGCATTTGCATATATCTGTAGTTTTCTTAGTATTTCTTTCACCCTGATACAATGGAGTTCTTTCCATAAGTATCATGCTTTTGTTTTATTAGCCATTTGAATTATTTTATATTCCATCATATTCTTTTCGGAATAATTGCATTTTTGAAGGTATGTGATGATCAAATTCTGTCTGAATTCAAAATATAACAAAACCAAACAAACTAACAAACCAAGCAGGGCTACCATTCCACAGCACCAGTGTGGCCTGACCTTTGGCTTAAGTTGAGGGAGAGTCAGGGAGGGCAGCGCTGCCTGTCTGTGTGAGTGTGGGTTGGGCGATGTAATCAAATAAATTTAAAAATGTTTGGACAAGTGTGCAGATACTGCATGGAAAGGAGCGGGGCATGGATGGAAAATGGCCCAGAATGTGCTAGAAACTGTGCGATGCAGTCTCAGCATGCATTGAATTAATTTATCCAAACATGCATGAAAATATGGTGGCTTATTCAATTCATTTGATATTTTACATACAAAGACAGGGTATATTTATGTGTATAGTCCTCAGTTAGTTACTCTACCACTGCTATTTCAGTCATTTGTCGATTAGAAAGTAAAACAGAGCCAGACTGCAAGCAGAGGGTTATGAGGGGAAAAAAAGACACCAACTAAATTGTATATATTTTCCTAAAATTCTTATGCATGCTCGAAATTCTTGTGCATTGCAGCCCTTATCTGTTACAATGCACACACCTGCTGCAGATGGAGGGGGAGGAGTGTGTGTGTGTAGTGTAAGGCGCTGATGGACAGACTGCAGGGAACACAAGGAGACATTGTTGCTGATCCGCTGAAGGTCACGGCTAGTACTGTGTGCCAAGTCTGGCACGGAGTCACACAACAAGGCAACTATCCATATGCAATGTATAGGGCACTGAATCAACACTATCCTGAATAAGCCATGGACTTTTAATTTGGATCTACAATTACATGCATTACACGAGCAGAGCAAATATGCTTCTTGGAGAGTTTTTCATTTTTTCGCTGAAAATCAACCCAGTCGTCCATTTATGATAGACTAATGCATTTGTTTTTTTCCCCACTCATTTTTCAAGATAAACGTCACACAATGAGTCTTTCAACAGCCAAATCTTCTCTCTCTCCCACTCTGTTGTTCTACCCTCTCTCTCTCTCTCTCTCTATCTCGCTCTCTCTCTCTATCTCTCCCTCTCTCTCCTCCAGATGTCAGGTACAGTGGGAGAGTCTGTGCTGCTGGATGCCGTCTGACACTTTTCAAAACAATGATAACAAGCTGCAGGCTCGTCCTTCAGCCGTCTATCTCTGGAGCTCTCACCGACCGCAGGCAAACCCGCCGATCACAGCACACACTCAATGACCAAAACAAAAAGCATGCCCTACATGCACAGGCATGCACACACATACACACACACATACACACACACACACACACACACACACACACACACACACACACACACACACACACACACACACACAGTGGGAATGATTGATTCAGTGATTCCAGATCATGTTGGGAACCCAAATCATTCATACCCTCCAAAGCCCTAATTTTATTGAGTGCTGATGATAGCCTACTGTAAAATCATCATAGTTATTTTTTCTCTCAGCTTTTAAGAATCAACACTGTGCCAATGTTTATATAAGTGCACACACCCACCACAGTTAATTTAACACTTGAGATAGTTCAGATAGTTTTCAACAGCCGTCCCAGAGTGATTTGAGCTCTTTGGGTGACCAAACAACGCTCCAATCAGCACCTGTCAACTCCAAATAACTGAATAATTGACTGCATTGTCACTTATTAACACTGGAGGGTTTGCTCTGAGAGGTTCCCGAACTTTTCCATATCAAGGACCCCCAAAATAGACAACCAGACAGGCATTAGACCAAAAACATCCATTTAATGAGAGGGTTTTTAGATGACCTGGGACATAATTCTGCAGGCCTACCAGTGGCTGCTCTGAAGTGTGATGATAACTATAGTGGGGATAGGACCTGCAATTGAAATAGCAATCCTCATACACTTTCTCATTGGGCTAACAACTAATGAGTGAAATAAATCTAAATATCCACCCTGCTGAAACCCACCAACCCACTCATCAAGGAGCCCTGGATGAGTTGTATGTATTTTTTTCTACTCTTGCAGTGAATATTTAAGTGAATATTTATGCGCAGAAGGCCCTCTCTGGCTCTTACTTCTCATAGTCGTGCTTGCAGTACAGCAGGCGGTCCCGGCAGTAACAGGTCCCGGTGAGGGTGCTCAGACACACGGCGCACTTGACGCAGGTCTCGTGCCAGGAGCGCTCGTTCACCCGCAGCAGGAAACGGTCGGCGATGGGCGACTCGCAGCCCGCGCACACCTCTCCCCCTGTCCCGTACTCTGGACCTGCATGGGGCACAGAGGCAGTCGCACGGGCCGGTCACTGTATGGCCACAGATTAAAAATAATACAAGAAATCCAGATTATGAGAACTGAAAAATCACCGCAATTTTGGTATGGCCACGCATGAGTTTAAAGCGACCCACAGTAGCCTGGTCTACTCATGGTATTATACAACAATACTCATAAAGGGATTATCCAATTGGCTGATATAAAAATCCATATATCACCATTAAATTCCTATTTCAAAGGGTCTCAAAGTAAATATGGGATATATGAGTTTATAGAACTTTATGGCCTGTTTTAACACTAGTTTAGAATGAAACTGCCCTTATAAAGGGTTTGAATGGTTTATAATTTGGTTATTAATTAGGTAGTAAACCACTGTATAAAAAAAAAAAAAAAAAAAAAAAAAAAAATTATAAACTAGTAGTAGCCTAACACAGTTTTCATGCACTGGTGCAGATACAAAAGAAGGCTGACAGATAAAGGGACAATATAAAGTAAACTTGCAATATCTGAGATTTAACAGAATAGATGCAGAGCAGCAGTAACTTAATCTTGCCAAATAGTGACCCTGCACAGATGTATGAAAACTGCATTATAACCTGCTGATAATTGTTTATTAATGACTTATAAAGTCTTTACAACCTAATTAATGACTTGATATAAACCACTCATAAACCCTTTAATAAGGTATTCTTATTGTAAGCTACTGAATTAAAAAAAAAAAAAAAATCCTTTGATGTCCCTATAATGTTTTTATGGGGAGTTTTAGTGGCACCTAACCTCATCAACATTGTGTTTGATTTGCGGCCATAGAACAAAGGCAACTCTGGTTTGAAAGTTTCACTCAGTACACACGCCTGATGTAGCTTCAGTGAAGCATTGCAACCTGCAGATAGACAATATGCGTGTGAAACAATACTGGACAATATGGATTTTTTTCTCCTAGATTTTAAGGTAGTTGACGGGAAACTCCAGTGAAAGTAAGAGTTTAGGGGTTTATTAATAAGTTCACAGAGATCAAATACTGCTTGATAGTATTTTTCCTCCTATGATATCATTATAATATTCCTAATATTTTGAAAATAATAATAGACCTAATATAGCCTTATTATTGGGACGTATAAAGTGCGAATGCGTTGCACGCTATGTATGACCATTGCCTAAAAATCTTCGCTGTCATAGCTTTGGTACTTACAGTGTCAGTGCTATTCAGTATGAGCCTAATCCTTAGTGATATTTTTATTTATGCATTTATTTTATTTTATTTTATTTTATTTTATTTTAAATTTCAGTGGTGTATTTATAATATTCTGACAATATCCCTATAAGGACTTGTAGCATCCACGGCATCCCAACAGCGGTTTATAATGACTCCGTCTGCTTTATGGATTTTAGCCCCCTGTAGTGCCAATAAAATATTCCCATAATATTCAAAAATCTAATGTTGTAATGTTTGCAAACCATCTTAATAAAATGTAGTAGGCCCTTAGTTATTATTCAGTAAGTCCAAATCAACGATATAGGCTATAATAACAGTCGTAAATTCCAAAAGGTTTGCAACAATGTGTCCTGATGCTGTAGTCAAATAATTGAGAGAAAGATAAAAGAAGAGAAATGACAGCCCGTAGAAACTGCCAGCTCGCACTCACCGAAAGGCGTGGAGGATGGAGGCTGCTGCAGACACGACTGGCTCTCCTCTGTTTTCATCCCTTCTCTCCTTCCCTCGGTGTGATCGCTGAACAACGACAGAAAGATCACACTTTTCTCCCTGCATTTCAACTGAACGCTGCACAGCAAAATCACTGAGCCAAAATACAGGCATGCACACACTCCACAGAGAGAGTTATTTTGGGAAAAAATCTAGCTATCAGATCGATAGATCAGAATTGATCAGGACATGCTTTGCCAAATAAACGAGTGATCGGTGTGATGCTGACGTTACCTCCAGGTAGCCGCTGCTTCGGTGATGAGGCAGGATTTTAATGTGCACAATTTAGATATACTGTCACACACACACACACACACACACACACACACACACACACACACACACACACACACACACACACACACACACACACACACACACACACACACGCTGGAACCATAAAAGGCAAAACAGGATTCTTAGGATTTTTTTAAAATTATTATAAACAGGGAAATTAATTGAAATCTAACGTAATTCTATTACAGAAAACGAAAGCAGTAAATTATATAATATATTTAATGGTTAGTTTAATGTTAGGATTTTAGGGGCCAAACTAAACAACTAACATTTATTGATCAGTGGTGTGACAGACTATAAAAATCACCCAGAAGTATTAATAAAAATGTAAAAATTTCCAACGCATTTCTAAATGAAAAGATCCATCTGTTACAGTAAAACGATTTTGTAATTTTCCCCTGGCGAAATCCAAGATAATTTCACTTTGGAATTACATTTTTTTTTTTTTATTATCAGATCAGGAATGTTTAAAAACCTCTGTTGCTCAGTCACTGAATCAGATCTGTTGAAAGTCTCTATTGTAATTATTCTAATTTGTAAAACTCTTACTAAATTTGTAAATTAGACCTAATGTAAGAGAAGTGGACTTTAAAGAAGTGAATGCCACTTCATAGCGCGAATCCTTCAAAATCGACCCAAGAAGAGACGAAAAAAAAGCCTAAATTAGGTAACCCTGACAAAATATACATCCCATAATATTGCTGTAGGAACTGGGAGTGTCTGCTCACTAATGAGTTCTTAGTGACCTTAATCTTCTTCACAAGATTTTTCCTCATGACCTATAGAATATTTTCTGATATTCATTATATTTCGATATATTGGAGTTACTTAATGGTTTTGTTGCGGTAACTGTAAGCTCTCCTTCTAAAATTTATTATAGGATCATTGTAGCTTTTTTTTCCTCTTCAGGGGAGGCCTACGGTAGGCCTAACAACTTACAACAAAGCCTACAGTCAAAATAAAAAAAAAAAAAAAAAAAAAAAAATGCAGTTAAACATCGACAAAATGTGAGATGGATTTCTGCAGGAAACCAAGTTAGGAAATTAGTCAAGTGAAATATGGAAATACAGGTGACCTGATTTGATTTACTGCTCAATTACGGCTTGCTCACATTGTAGTGCCAGATTTGTGCAGTGCATCTATGATTACATGTTGTGACTAACAGCCTGTCTCTGAGGAACCGTGATGATGATTGCTGGGAAATGATTTAAAAGGCTTTCATCAACTTTCCTAATGTGCCTGGTCACCTCGAGTTATGGTTTAGTGACAATAACACTGTCCCACTATGCCATTATCAATAACCCAGAGAAATATAAATTCCCATATAATGTTGGTAGATGCCAAAACGTTCTGTAAACGACAGTGATTGGCATTGTATTTAACTAATAACCTTCTATTATCTCGGCTATAGAATAATAACCAACCATTCTTCTTAACACCATAACATGCAGAGTAAATATCCAATTAATTAAAAGCTGTTAATAAGGGGCCAGGACGTCCCTGATGACATCAGAAGCCAAACAAAATAAAAATGAGCTGTTATGCGTTGGGTGTTTTGTTTTGGCCCCACCTTTGAATCTAATATCATTAGTCAGAAAACAGTGGTAAACCAACGCCGGCATGCAGTCACATCCAAACGTCACCAAATTAAGCAATCCGTCTAATCTTTTTGAACAACAGATTTGAACCTAATATGCAATAACATGAAGGTTATGTGGTGCATGGTCTTACTAGTTTGAAAGAAAACACCAGAGTTAGCAGGTAGCAGAATCACAGTGAAATTAAATATATATATATTTTCACCTGAGCCTCTCTCTCTCTCTCGCTCGCTCTTTTTTCCCAAACAAACGTGGCAGGTAACGTTAAAATAAATTTGAAAAACACCGTTGAGAGTTGCAAGACACCCATTATAGGCTGTGAATATTCAAACTCCCAACTATGTGGAGATCACAAGTCTTGAATCAATGACAACCTGTTTTTGAGTTGCGGTCGCCTACCTTGAGGTGAAACACACTCCTCCTGAAATCTCGGTTGGCAGCATTAAAAACGGGGGGAAACTTTAGGCCAGCGGATAAATGGACACGTCTTCAAATCCCTCTCCTAGGTTTCACACTCCGGCGTGCATATTACCTACAGTTAAAGTCCAACTACCATATTGAAGCAAACTATTGTCTATTGTCTCTCCTTTTTTCTCGCCAGCCGTGTGTGCGCTCTGACTTGGTTGCGCGTAAAAGGCTTAGAGGGAGGAGATGGACAGACAAGGAGGGAGGGAGAAGGTGTGGAAGATGATGAAGGAAGATGAGAGCTGATGATGCAGCCTATTGATAACTCATACGAGACTGATCCTTTGGCGCTTGTGTTCAAGGTTACAGAGCTTGGAGACTTGAAAGGACACTGCTGACACTTCTCACTCTCCGCGACATGAGAAATTGATCCTCATCATCTTGGGCGAAACTACCTGCTTTGGTCTTGCATCATTGTCATATTCGGATGCACTAAACAGCCTAATTTGGGGGGAAATATTATCAAGTGAACAAAGGCAACATGATAAATGAGTTAGGTACATCCATTATTCCATGACCATACAGACCTTGAAACCTGCTGTCTCAATTTATAAGTCAGTATACTCCAAAGTGAAAAGGCTTTTCTAAATGTAAGAGCAATGACACCTCAACGCAGAATGCTTGTTATTAGAAATAAATGGTTTGCTGCCCTTATACTATTGTCCTTTTGGTGTCTTTATTCATACTAGGAGAAGACCGCCCCCCTGTGACTGAACAGCAAAAGTGCAAGAGCCACACAGAAAACTCAAACACACCAGTGAAAGCATGTTTGTTTATTCATGTATTACAACACTGGAGTTTGCAGGCTATAAAACATTTTTTTGAAAAAAAAAAAAAAAAAAGGACATAACAAAATTCTGAGGTCATTGGGATTTTTCATCAGTTGTTCATTAAGGTTGGCATGACGAATCCTGACAAGACCCCTCACAACTAGCAGACACTGGAGCACTTCTTCTGTATATTCCTTCATCTGCAACCTCAAAACTGCTCGGTGCATTCAAATCCACTACAAATATTCAAAACGTATAAATAAGTTACCATTTCAGTCTGTTCTGGGTATTAGACTACTGGATGGTCAACAGATCAAAATCCTAAGGAGGATTAGTGCTAATAAGGCTAGGCATCCCAGTGAGCATCAGTGGTCTTTCAAAGGGTGTTTCCTTCAAGAGTGATGCTCCTGCTATTTTTAGACCTGAAAATATTTAACTGGAGCTTTCTGGTAGCTCACTGAGACGTGACGTGAATCTTGTTGTGTTGAGGATATAAATATAATGGCATGTCATTCATAAAAAACTGTTCAATAAAGTGTGAGGATGTATGAATCTTAATTTTAGAAGCTGTCTTTACATTTCATGTTGATCAATCGAAACCAAGCTGCAGTATAACTCTGAATGCATCATGAAGGGTGATTTCTTTGGTCCCAGCTGAGCTTAGACAAAGAGCTGCTCGTCCTTCCCTGAATGGCTGCGTCTCAGCTTCAGGCCGGACAGGATCTTCTGGGCTGGTGCAGTCAGGCTCAGCTCACGAGGAACTCTCTTTGGTGAGTGGCACAGAGCCCGGCCCTGCCCGACTCCCTGGTTATTATTGGACTGATTCATGTTCAGGTTATTTTGACACCCGGGCTCCACCTCCTGAGAGGACCCTTGTGTTGCACTGGATAACGCTGCAGTTGCAGGTGTCGTAAATGTTGAGTCCAGTCCCAGCATGTACTGTGCAACCTCACGTGGGCTTGCTGGGACGTCTGCCTTGCCCTGTGAGGTGACGCTGGCCTGGCTGGGCTGGGGGCTGTTCTTACACGGGACGTCCAAGTTTTGGGAGAGCCTCTGTGTCCCTGGCTCTGGAGAGGAGCTGCGGCTGCTGTCTGCACTCCCAGGACGGGTCCTTGCTGCAGTCCCAGGTTGTGCAGACCCAGGTCCAGGGTGGCAGAGTCGGTTTCCTGAGGTTTGATGTCTGAGATACTTCACAGGCTGTCTGGTGAAGCGATACGGTGGCTGGGTCCCTAAAGCAGAGTCTGGCTGCTCCCCCAGCTCATGTTGAGGAGCCTTAGCTGCCCCCCTCATAGCCAGGACTATAAGAAAAGGCAGAAAAGGCTAAATAAGCCACACTTAGCCATACTAATGCTCATACTAATACTAATAATTACAATATAAAGCACTTTCAAAAACAAATTTACAAAGTGAGACACAATAAAACTAACCTTATAAAGGATTTATAAAATGGCTTATCATTGGGTTATTTATTAAGCTGTAAATCATTAATAAACAGTTATAAACAAATTATAACACAGTTTTCATACACTGATGCCAATAACAAGGATCAAGGATGGCTGACTGATAAAGGGACAAGATAAAGGAAGCTAAGCATCTAATAGAATAGATGCAGTGCAGCAGTAATGTGATCTTGCAAAACAGTGAGTCTACATTTATGTATGAAAACTGTGTTAGAGCTTATATATAATTGTTCATTAATGGTTTATAAATGCTTACAATCTAATTAATAACCTATTATAAACCATTCATAAACCCCTGATAAGGTTAGTCTTATTGTAAAGTGGTACCCAAAGGGCTAACTATAAGAACAACATCTATTTAGTAGATTATTAGACTAAAATGGTTAGTATGTAGCATAATGCAATGAATAAAAATAATACAAATAACAAATACAAACAGATGTTAGTACATATCAAAGCATAGTTTTCTAGTGTAATGTCTTCAGGCAGTTTGAGTGCAAAAACTGTAACAACAAATGTACAATGAATGGTGCTTTTTTTTTTTTTTTTTTTTACTTACACTTTGTATGCACAGCAAAGCCTGGTGTGAAAAGGTAATGATGCATTTTTGGTCATTACAAAGTTAGAAGCTGGGACTAAATCCTGCACTGTTTTGAAAGTAATCTACAGCATTTTGAAATTTATGTAAGTTTTTTCCTGCATGTCAGTGTAATGAGGGTGAGTTTGGAGTGATATGGTCTTTATGTTTGATTCTGGTTAGAAACCTTGCAGCTGCACTGTTTTAGCCCCAGAGAAGACACAGAGCAGACATCAAAGGCAAGAATCAAGCAAGTCAGGTGGAGAAGAAACAAATGCATGGCCGATTTTCTCCAGATCAAGAAAACACAGAAATTTTAGAAATTTATTCTAGAAAGTTTTCTCAACCAATGAGAGCGGGACTTGAGAATCTTTTAACTTATTTATGTAAGAATCAAAAGATACAGCAAGATCTGTTGTGACACGTTTTACATGGTCAGTAACATATCAAATTCAACTGATTTGTAGCTGGAGAAAATTTTGTGACATCTGATACCAAAAGCCAAGACAACTGCCAAGCATTTGATTCACTTGATTTCACAGATGAATATAACTGGATGCCATCAGCTAAGCAATGAAAATTATTCTTATTTCTATACATAACATGACTAAGTGGGAACATGTAAAGTGAGAACAAAATAGGATAGACCCTTAAGGTGCCATAATTCATGCTGGAGAAGATACTGGATTGCCCACGCCTACAGAGAGCAAACAATCTGTGAGAAATTAAATAAGCAGCTTAAGTGCTGTGTTTGTAATACCTCCAAAAGCTCAAACATGATCAATTAAAAATGGCTTCAAGCAGAAAGGGAGAGGCACCAGCACCAATCAGCAGCAAAAATCTGTAATATAGCTCGTTATAGTAAAAAAAAAAAAAAGAAAGAAAGAAAGAAAGAAAACCAAAAAACTAAAACCTCAAAATCCACAAAGTACACAATAAAATCACCACAATGGGTTGAAGGGTTAAATTCTGTGATTGTTTTGTTCACCCAATCTGCTCACACCGAACAATTCCTCTATTACTACACCCCGCCTACCTGCTCTCTCATTGGCCTCAGGGCTGAGCTGGTCCACAGCTTCATTGGATGAAGACTTGTCAGATATATAACCCTCGCTTGAGTCTCTCTTGATTGTTCGACTCTGTTGGAATGACACAAGTTGAATATTGGGGACAAGCAGTATATGACTGGGGGTGTAACACAGGGCCTTTGTGACTGGAACTCGGCAGATATTTATAGACTATGTCTAGACTGGAAAAAACTACAGCACTGTGTGTTAGAGAATGTGGGGAAGGGCAGGGGCATCTACTTGGGGTGTTTCTGACACAAACATAAATCTGCTCTAAGACAATTCAAGCCATGAAAAAGAAAGTTTCTTCCAGTCTCTGTGACCCTCTTGAACATGTTGACAGATCATCTCAATCTTTCCATCTCCAAACCATCTGGTACAGTTACTGCATATGTCTGCAAATAAACTCTATTTTTTCCTGAGAAATAAGAGTGTTGCACTGGTGCGAGTGTGAAAGAAAACCATGCTTATAGTTTGGCATAAGAGAGGCCACAGTCCATGCAGTTAGAGCAGAAGAAATGCAGCAGCAGTACAGCGTGATAATCCTAACAGAGTAAGCGTGACGCTAAGCTGCCAGGCGTCCGTATGGCCATGCCAAGGCTCTTAAAAACAACAGGTAACTTAATCAGGAAAAGTAGCTCAGGCTCAACTTGCTCTGCCCTGTGTGTGCCTAACTAGTGCCGCTGATCCCTTTCAGCCTCATGCAGCAGTCAAATGAAGGTTGGTATTAGTTTTGCAATGGCACTTCAGTGAGGACCATCTAAAATTGTATCTACTAAGCATGCAGAAATGTTGCACACTACAATGCAGCAAATAAAAGACTGGTTGTCTTCAAGTTGAGCATTTTTTCATTGCAGTTTTTACCTCCACTGAGTGCGGGCGCTCTTTGGACGAAGCTCCACGGTCCTGTGTGGTGGACGTCTCCTCACTGAGTGGACAGGAGGCCCGGGGAGGGGTTTCTGGAAGTGGTGCAGTGGGTGCTGGAGGAGGGGGCGTGCTGGGTCTCTGCTGGAGGTTAAAAATCTGGTCACAGTGTGTGATGAGGAACTCAACCAGTACGGCCTGGTAGCTGGTCTCCAGCAGGGCGATCATAGACATGTCCACTGACAACAGAGGGCGCAACAGCGTTGGCCCGAACACGATCCCCAAGTTCCCAGGGGACATCTTGTTCTCCTCATAATTTTCTGAAACTCTGTGGAGACAGAGAGTAGGAATAAGCAGATCTTAAGAAAAGTTTATGTTTTAATTTCAAAGAGTGGGAAGTCAATTCACATTAGTTTCTTTATTTAGACAGTGGGAAGGAAGCTAGGCAGACATCACGGGAGTGCCAGGGGAGAAAGCTCTGACAGGGTTTGATCTTTGGCCAGTTGGAGCACAAATGCTTCCAGAAAGTGAATACTTAACCTCTTGACTGTCTCTGGGCACAGTTTTATTCTATGTGAGAGAAGCCAAAGGGAATCACTATGCTGGGCAACAGAGTTAATGTAATCTAATGTAAAGGGGGATTAGGTCAAAATTAAATGAGACAAGACAATTAATAATGTAGCTGCATGTTTACCTGTGAAGGTGACACATCATGTGCTTCAAAGTGCTGTAGCGATTTGGTGGGAGTTTCTCCAGCAGCTCCCGCAGGTTGTGAATGTTGTCATTTGTCATCGCAGCAGTCTCTGCTGTGTGCTCCTTTTCATTCAGGTGTTGGATGGCCTTGCCCATCGCGATGAAATCATTGTACAGGTCAAACGTTATCAGGGGCTCTGGGAGCTGTGGGACGAAAATAGTTAATTTAGCTACTACTGCTAAAGAAAAAAAAACTGAGAGTAAAGCTATGATAGATCCTTATTATTCGGCAGAGATTCTGCTTACTCAGCCTAATTCATTCAGTGCAGTCTATTTGGCAATGACTGACGTACCTCCTTGAAAAAGTGCTTAAGGACAGAGGTGATGTCATGTGGTGAAAGGTCAGAGAGGTCCACCTGCTCCCTCTGAGTCTCAAAGGCCTGACAAAGTTTCTGAATGCGAGGCTTGGACCCGCTCACACGATACACTCCCTGGGAGGCAGACACAGAGAACAACATTAATGCAGATATCAAACAGGAGTCCTGACATATTGGCGTGTAAGTCCTGCCATTGCCATTTCTGTGTATTTGGATCAGCATGTTGGTAAGAAGTACCTGGACAGAGAGGGCACGACTCTCAATCTCCGTTGTGCAGCGCAGCACCACAAAGGGCACCTCGTCTGGCCTGTCCCACGGCAGCAGAGAGAGGCCCACCCCGAACAAAATCCCCTTCCTGTGCTCACACTCCACTTGACACACATCGAGACACTTCCTGTGGAAGGCCAGCCCACACTTAAGAAGGGAACAAGCAGAGGACATTATTAGTCTTACTCAACACCTCTGAAGTTAAATACGTCACACTGTGCTGCTGAACAAAAACATAGTGACATCTGTTCATAATATGTGCACTGTACACATGGCTATATAATTGCTTACAGCCCCAAAACCAGCAGGGGGCCCCATTCAGAAGTTAAAAGATTTTTTGCTGTTCACTGTGTTCTTATTATTATTACTGGAATATTTCAACTAGTCATATTGTTAATTGTTAGTAAAAACATGTTTAAAAATAAACTTTTACTGACTTAGTCATGAGTTTAAAAGATTTATTTATTCCAAAGTCGACATAAATCATTCATTGTAATTTATGGTTGCATTTGTCTTTTCTATTTAATTTTCTATTGGTTAAACAGAATGAAGTGTTCATTAATTTTCGTTGTTGCATGCTGTAGAACTGGGGAAAGGGGGAAGTGAGTGGTGTAGGTGGGTGAGGATAAATATAATGTCATTTATGGCCCTGCAATGGTCAGAAACAGCCCTTTGGCCTCGTACCTCCTCACACTCGATCCCATTGACCACAATGTAGTTGTCACACTGCTTGCACTTGACCATCTTGCTCTTTGTCTTTCTGAGTCGGTGTGTCAGTGCAGCTCGCGAAGGCATGCGCGCTTTGACTGCTGACCCGTTCCCCTCTACCGCAGAATCTGTGTAGTCTGCAGAGAATAGGTAGATTAGTGAACTTAGGTCCCATGGGAAGCGCGTCCAAGAAGTGTGTGAGGCAAGTTATTTGTTAGGACATAACCAACCTGATTCCAACACTGTCGCCATGTCCCTGTCCCTGTCGTCCAGGTCCTCTGATGACATTGTCCCGGTGGATGGGGCTTTGGGCAGCCTTCTATTACTGTGAGCTTTGATGATAAAGTCATAGCAGAGGGGCAAAATGTTTAGCTGTATATACTTTTAAAATGAGAATAAGAGAAAGAATAAACGAATAAACAATTGCAGACATGTGCTTACCAGGGCTTGACAGCGACTCCATACTGCCTCCAATACTATCACAGTCACTGTAACCTGTTTTTCCTACAGAGCACCAAAACGTATTTCAAAATTTTAAAAAAATGAACAGAATGAAGGATTTGCCAAAGTGTGATTTTTGCAGTGTAATCATGAGGAGGCCTTACTTCCATCGTTCCGTCGACCCACGCTGTCATCTTGCAGATTAAAAGAGTCCTGAAGAGAACTGAGAGGGTTGCTGGTTTTTCGTTTGTGTTTTTCAGGCCTTTCACAAAAGGAACAGAGACAAAAACTTTTACCTTTGTCTTATGATTCAAGTGTTATTAGAGCTGCGTCATGCATTTCATGTAGAGGCACATGAAACTGTTATGTACAGTGGATATTAAAAGCTGCAGCTGATACAAGAGGAGAGTAGTGGACCATACCCTTTCCCCTGAGGGACAAACTCCTGGAAGGTGAAGGTTTGGAGTGGCTGCTCCTGGCGCTGCTTGCTGAAGATGTAAAGGATGTAAGGTTCTCCGGGCTCCATGGGCCTGCAGGTCAGCTCCAGGTTGTGGTAGCCCAGTGGGATGGCCTCTGTGTGCTGCCGCTGGTAGTAGAACATGTTGACTGTGGCCTAATGCAGACAGGCGGAGGTGGAGATGAAGGACTGGTTTGACAGTGATCATTTATGGAAGGACAGATGGATGGATACAGTGTACAATAACAGCATACTGTTATTGATTACTCCTGTTATTACAAACTTTGAAAGCCTTTTCACCATTTTATTGTTACCAGCAGCAACACTGATGTTATATTTGAGATTAATTCATTTCATTTTATTATTGATGAAATCCAGCAAAACAGAAAGCACTGCTACAGACAATTATCATCTGCAGTAAACCTGCAGATGATTATAATGTTTTTAAGTGAAAACCTGCAAAGAACATTATTGAATAATGAATCACAGCCACACTTGAATGTACAGAGTGGCACCTTTTTTGTATGTTTTGAAAACATTATTAAAATATGACATGCCTCCCCGGTGGGAATGGGTGCAATGCTCACAGGATGTTTATTGGTACGTTCAATAAAACTGGGAAAAGATGAAAAGTCCATCTGGAGGGCAGACCAACAACTCCCAGTTGAACAGTGTTGTTAGATCAGATGAACATGGTGGCATTCATAGTGAATGGTATTAAGAAATTTAAGCGCATTATGAGCTTTAGCACATAGTACATTCAGGTTTCTGTTTGTGCATGGCATACTTTCAGATCAGTTCATGCAGCTGGATATTTGCAAAGGTGGAAGTTGTTCTTTAAGTTAAAACCTCATGGTAGCCCTTCAGCCCTGGCATCGTGTTTGTATCTTAATGCCAGACATCTACTTATTTATTCTGAAGGCAGCCAAATAAACACAATTTATTTCATGGGATGAGGTGGGAAGAAGCCAATTCCAAGTGCGACGTTATCTACTTCCCAGTTGTCTTGAATGCACCACAAGCCCTCAGTGATGTCTTACAGACGAGGGGTAGTGCATTACTAACTTGTTATCTCCTCCCTGAAACACAGCAAGGTAAGTGTGTCCTTGGTTAACACTGCTTTACATAATTAAAAGGTGTCTGGGATTGACTTGGAAACAAAAATAAACATGAGCGGTGTAGAGCTGAGTAAAGTAAATGAAGTAGAGCTGTTTGGTCTTAGGAAACTCATCTGAGAGACAAACGTGTGTATTAGGGGTTAGCTTGATTACACCTGTCTGAAACGAAGCATAGCGCCAGAAGACATTATTCTCTCTTGTTAGGCTGCTGGCTAAACATTTCTCTGGCAGGAGCTTGCTGTAGTAACTCATCTGAGATGTAAACAGGTTTGTTTGGTGACAGCTTGATTAACTTTTTCGATGACAGATGTAGGTTAAGAAATATGAATTTTGCTTTCAACGGGCTGCAGTTTTTTGCATTTTTTTGTTTGTATTTGTCTGGGGGAACCTTAGTAAATAACAGGGGAGAGCCACTTAAAGACACGTTCATGTGCACTCAGTTTTTTCTCTTTCAGGGAGCAGTTAGCAAGTTAGGCATGGTGTCCCTCATCTGGAACACAAAGTTAAAGGATTAAAAGCATGTTGAGATGGTGCACCTCTAAGGACAACAGAGAACTTGGCAAATGTTTACCCATCAATTTTTGTGTGAGTAACTGTCTAAACTACATCAATATACAGGACTAAAATCTGACTAGAGTCATAGAGTGTTTTCAGTGTAATGGTTTGACCACTGATCGCTGATATCTAATCTGCAGTCATATAATCCTGTAAGTGCACAGCGTCCCTGACTTCAGACCAACCTCCTTGAGCACGTTGTCTCCCTGACAGATGAGCTTGCGGATGTGGGAAATAATTCTCTCCTTGGCCTTCACCAGCTCATCCTGTTGGAGCCGGGCGTCGTGCACACATTGTTTGTACAGCATCTCTGACTCCGTCACCTGGGGCAGACAAAGAGATAACTTCACTAAAAACACAGTTTTTCTATCATATGAATCCACATCAAGTAAATTGTACATGTGCTGTAACGCATAAAGGCATGCATTTATTTTTTTTGTAAACAACAGCCAACGGCTCGACTCAGAAATGAACCTAGGTCATTGAGATAGGGGAAGCTCTGTGGTACGTGCTTCACCACATGAGCCACTGGGGTGCCACAACTGTATGTGTTATAATAGCTAATGAATTGTACTATGTGAATTGGTTATTATCAGCTATTGTGTGCATTACATTCAATTTTATCATAATTTGCGCATTATGTGCTTATAATGAATCATTAGACCCATTACTAACATTTCAAGTGAACTGTTACCACAAGCCCAGCACTTTGTAGCACTTCCTGTCATACACAAATTGGGGAACTGCAAAAAAGGTTCAATGAACTTCACTAGAGCTGCGTTTCGGAGGGGTGAATTAAAGCTGGGTATTGGAAGGAACCTTCACCTTGGTCTGGGCTTCATCCCTGGACTTCCTCCTCTTGTCCAGTGTTTTGTACCCGGTTGTGTCATCTGCAGCCTTGGCGGTGACGGCCTTAAGTTTCTCCAGCTCTTCACAGCGTTGGATGTACTGCTGCCGAGCCTTCTTCAGAGCTGTCACCGTATCATTCTGAAAACAGACAATTGAGACACATAGGAAATCATAGGCGTGTTTCTCTTTTCACTGCTTGCTCTGAACAGTCTGACATACCCTTCATACGCTTCTTCAGGCTTCCAGTCAGTGGGAATGTCTTAAAATTTGGACAAATCAAATCTGACAGTAGCTGAACTGACCTTCAGTGCTTGCCAGGATTTCTACACCACTCACCATCCGTCTTTGCTGTCTTGCCCACTGCTCCTTAAACTCTCTGCGCCACTTGTCAATCTCATTTCTCTTTGCAGCCAAGGCCTTCAAGATAAAAATGCCAGATTAAACACATTCCCAAATACACAGATTCACAATATAATACAGTTATTTAGTTTAACTGTGATTTCTGTGTGTGTGTGTTTCCATACTTGGTAACAGCGGTGGTGCAGCAGTTCCTGAGTCTGTTTAGAGGACACACTGTTCTTGATGTCTTGTTCCAGAGCCATGGTGTAGATGTACTGTAGGGGCATCATTTCCTGCCCAGGCAAGAATAATTAAAGACAGGTTTTCTTTCTACTGTGGCAATGAATTATATTGTAATATGAAAATATGTGTAAAAATTTCTGCATACTCCCTTTCCACTTAGTGCAAAAAGCCATACCTGCTGGGTCACACAGGACCTTGCTCCCTCAGCTGCCTTCATTATGTTTTTTGCAAATTCCTGCTCTGTAAAGAAAAAAAAAAAAAAAAAGCATTTTCAGTTTTCTTTTTTCCTTGGCTTGAGGTTACTCACAGGTTTTCTGTGGCTACGTATGTCTAAACAAGAGAAGCTAATAGCATCATGGAAAAGTAAATAGACTGGGAATTTAACTTGAACCACAATATCGGATATGATTAATGCTTTTAGTTGGTACATATCAATATAGAGCCTGGAGCTATGGCATGTTCCATTTTCGAATGACTGGGTGATATAACATAGCCTATATCCCTATACAGACCACCCTGGCCTTCACAGGCGAGCTTATGTAAATTGCTGGAGCACAAACGGGACTTTATTACTGGTCTACATCACTGTCCCTTCATTCAAATCCATATTCACTTGCTGCACTAAACGTGGATCCATTTCATTTAGGCTGCATCCGTATTGATGATCTGATTGCCCTTTAGGATCAATATTCAACCTGACACCAGCAGCTATTCTGTATTTACCCTGATGAAATAACTGGACAGGTATCCTGTTGACTTGGACAGCAATAAATACTGTTGCTACAGCGCTGTTGTGATTTCTGCTGTGAAAAAAGTAGAACGTAATGGGACTGGGTTCCACCCAGTTGTAGTCATCTGTGGCTTTTACTCAATGCTGCTCCCCACGCAGATGAGCTGCGGGACTCTCCCTGTAACACTCAGCATGATTTCTGCCTCGCATGATAGGGACCTCAGCAGGTATAGGCCGAGGCCAGGGCAACGGTGCACGCTGATGCCATAGTAATCTCTGTCTCTGTGCTCTGAGGGCACCCTGTCATCTCAATTACCCTGCTGTGCTGTGGCCTACTAATCTGCCCTCTAATCCATTACTCTCAGTGGTATTTACTTGGGTGAGTGTACCACCCGCAGAAAACCTCATTGAGTGGCACAATATAGATAGGCCATGTTATGTCCGGCTACAGCATGGTATCCTCCGTACTGGTGAATCCTACAGCATACCTGTCGTATTTTATGAAGTTGTGGAGTAGGATTCTGCTCTCTTGAAGGTCTACTGAACATGTTATAGATGTACAGTATACAGTAACTGTCTGTGTGCGTCTGATTTAGTCTGTTGCCTTTTCCAGGAATGTGGATATTGCTGGTGGCTCTTAAGAACCATGTTTCTAGCTGTAATTACAGCTCCAAGTAAACAAATGTCCTTGAACCATATAAACACCTTACATTACTATTGGGGAAACAAAGGGTGATGATTCCTCACATCCAGATGAACTTATTTTTTTGGAGTTTTCAAAGGACACATGCCATTCTATGTTGGATATGCTGGATTTGAACAGTTTATCAGTATTTAGATGAACTCATAAAATAACTTTCATACACTGAATCATTACATTTGAGACATACTGAATGATGAACTTCTGGTTGGATATTTGTCCGTCCAAAATTAATATGTGCTAGAGCACCCCATCTGGTGCGGCCTTAATGTTCATTTCAGATCTCAAATGTATCAACAGGACAGGTAAATGTGTCTTGATGGAAACACCACAGAAATCTGTGATATGAACAGCTTGCATGCCAGTATCACCACTGACCACTGCACTCACCCAGGCTGAGTCTCTTCTCCATCCAGGCCAAGAGGTCCTTGGCATAACGGCACCACAGCTTGGCGTACTGCAGGGCCGTCTCCACTCCATCCTCACAGCGACAGAGGGCCAGGTCAGCTTCCTGGGCTGAGAGGGAGTACATCAGCATCACTGCAGGCTCTGGGCACTTGGAGCTGTACCCTCGGATAACTCAAACAGCCTGGGCAGGAGTCCCAGATGAGCACGTGTCTACTCGGCACTGAGCCTCCTCAGCTCCTAGCAAGCTGGGTTTAAAACTAAAATCACCTGCCAATGTAATGCATGCTTAAGAACATTACATTTCACAGCTCAAAAAAATGAAAAAAAAAAAAAAAAAAAAAAGTCCGAAGTCACTTTTTAAAAAAGCTACACGCAAACCCAATATAAGAATGGCTGCATATAGCAAGTCATAATTGATCCTCAGAATAAAATTCCATTACAGTTTGTTTCATGTATCCAGCATGATGGATGTGCAGTTGGTTGTTTTGAAGTTTCCATGGAATTGTATTTTTTTTTGTCAAGAAATCCTTTATCCAATCCTGATTCCTTCGGTCAATACCAGTAAGGGTCTGACCTGAGAAAAAAAGGGCTCCCGAGGACAGAAAAGTGGTTTTAGCTCGCTCTCTTTGGTCAGAGAGACAAGTCCCAAGTCTGACAGGAGAGTCAGCAAAGCCTGTCAGTGCCAGTGTGCTGTCACAACCACTGCCGTATCACTGCCTTGCTGTGGTCAGGCAGTCAGGGTGTTGGTATGACAACCTCCCTGATCTCAGCTCTATTTCTTCCTTTCTGACTCACAACACAGAGTGGATGATGCATGTCAATGTTGCAATGATCATGTGGTATCTCTCCCTCTAGCTGCCACCCTGTCTTTGTATTTCTGTTCCCCTCTCCCAGCATACCTTTCATTAATGAAAGTCAGTGTATCTCATTTTTCTCCTGAAGTCCAATATTAGAGCAGAGACTCACTTCAAGTACTTTCACATCTTCAAAACGTCCACAGTCCGGTTCCAAGTATCACGCTATCCTTTGTCTGAAGAACCAAGCAAACATTTTTAAGTTCCTCACTTGGGATGACAAATTTCCTTGCTTCTCTTTTCTCTTCCACAGAAATGGAATGGGGTTAGAGTATCAACACACCCTAACCCGATTGATCTTTTTAACTGTACTTGCAAGCAAAAGCCACAAAAATAGGAATCCCAGATTTTTAAAAAGCCTTCATGGATTTTTGTAGTCAGATTGCATTCCAGGTTGACCTCTCTCTTATTCTCCGTCTTGGTTTCAGCATAGCTCTCATCACTTTCAGAAAGCTGCCTCCGTCTCCCAGAGGATTCAGTGCTGCCCCATGCCCAGAGCGTCCTGCATGGGATTGTAGATTATCCCGGACAGGTCCAGATTGCGGAGTGACAGGCTTTTGAGCTGACTCAAGTGAGGTTTACCTCCTGGTGTGTGACGGCGTGCCTGCCTTGCTGGAGGGGTGGGGGATCAGGCATGGGTGCGTAGCCAATCCCAACCAATGGGAGTACATCAAACAAGGCATTTGCATAGTTGGAGACTATATTTCAGTTCTACTAGGCAATAAGTCAGAGTGATTGAGCACAGATAATAATTACTGATGCACTAAATACTCATAAAGCTGATGAGTCACTTCCACTTTCACATACATCCATGGCATGAAATGTACCTGTGCATCGACTAAATAATCAACCTGTATACAAACATCACATGGAATGGGTCAGAGTGTGAGTGATTCCTCTCATAGCAGCACTCCCCTCCCCCCTTGCTCCTTCATTATGTCGATTAGAGATCAGGTTGTAACTGCTGGGTGGTGTAAGGAGACGGGACAGGAGGTGCAGGTTGGATTTAAGCCCAGTGGAGGATATGGAGATTTAAAGCTCTCTGTTTACTGTATGCAATGTGAGCAGTTTCTATTCTGCACGAATTGGCTTCTAAGGGCAATGTGTTATTTAAATATTATCAGTCTCTAATGCCTAAATCCCTAAATTAAGGTCAATACATTTTGCACTGACTCCTTGCTTGCATATATGTATATATATAGAGAGAGAGAGTTGAAACAGCAGCTCATATTGAAGTTAGGGCCTGTTATAAGGACTACTGTTTTTCTATTTCTCTGTTTCCCCTCTACTTACTGCTTTGACCTAAAAAACACTTCTCTGGTTGTCATGCTTCCTCTTTCTCTTTCTCTCCTTTATCTAGTCGCCTCTGTCTTCTTGTGTCTGACGTAAAAAACCAAGAGCATCTGCCTTCCACTCTAATCCTCTCCCCTTATCCTAATCTCGTTAGAAAAGAGCAATTAGTCCATGCCACTAATTGTACGAAGACAACAAAAGATTGAGGGAGGTACTTTACGGACTATAACAAAGTGACACTGGCCCCGGCTCACTCATCCTTACTAACCTCTTGGGATTAGTGCGTGTCCGCCATCAATTGCAGGGCTGTCTATGGTGAATTAAACAGAATGGAGTCAGAGACACTGACTGGTGCTGGTAACTGCGCGACAAGACGAGCCACCTTCTCTGTTATTATGAAGCCCAAATTCACTGATTGTTTGTAATGTAATTGTTATATTGATTCCAAATGCCCAGTGATTCGCAAATCAAGTGGATATAAATATGTACACACTCCACATCCACACACAAATGCATCACAAATGCACAGGCATCTCTTTAACTCATTGCTTCACAAACAGACACACCCACATCAGCTGTACCTGATAAATTTCCATTTATTTCTGCAGAATCAGGGCGCACTGGCGAACAAAAGGCATCTTCACACTGCTGGGAGACACAAAAAGCTTTATTCAATAAAGGCATCACTGAATAACCCCACTAAAAACCCTAAAAATGGGTCTTAACAAATTGTGTATCCAAAGCTTACAAGCAGAAATAACTGATAATTGCATCATGTCACTCTATTTAGCAGGTATTGATCCCTTACCAACACATCGTGCTGCTCTGTGGCCTCTGTGGTTTCTCCAGAGATGGTGGACTGTGAGCCTGGCAACAGCTCATCCACAGAACTAAATACAAGAAAGAATGGATAAGGACGGTATGCATACATCGTCACAAAGCAATACCCCCCCCCAAAAAAACTGGGGATTTTGAAGGAGCATAAAGCATATACAAACATTTTACTGCAGCTCTGTGTCTTCATGCCAGATGGATGTACGCAACACACTGGCTTCACGTGTTGTTAAACTGATTATTATGGCAGTCAGATACTTTAAAAAAATGTTCTTCATATTTAGCTGAATTAAATTTAATTGAATTGCATGTCTTTGTGTTACTCATGTGCCACTTCCATTGTCGTTGCATGCTTTTGTTTATGTGTTTGAGGCAATGTGACTTTAAAGGATGACTATGCAGTCTTCAGCGGGAGAGCACAACACTTTGTTTACTGTTAAGGATGAGGCTGCAGAAGGATTAAACCTCTCAGCTTCATGCCAAGACTGATAACCCATAGATTTAATGTAACTGTCAATCCAGTGTTGCTCCTGAAGCATTTCTAAGTTTTATAATTTTTAGAGCTGAGTGGCAATCATCAGTATTTACAACCGCATAGTCTTCCCTTAAAGGAATACTCCAGTGTTTTGGTCAAAATACTCTTTCTCTGACTTAGCTCAGACTGAGACAAGATGTTTGATACTATTTTCACCTCTGTCCATCCAGTGGTCCTGTTTCTATGGGTAGCTTTTCCTGTTAGCTTAGCATAAAGACTTGAAGTCTATGGGAGTCATTAGCCTAGCTCTGTCACAGTGAAAAGATAAACCTTACAGTAACTCCGAAGCTGCCTTATTTACACAATGTATCATGTGTATTTGAAATACATGTCTTGGAATCAAAATGTAACAACAAAAAAACCATGAGAGTCCTTTGAGGAGAAGTTAGATGGTGGAACTATAACTGCTGAACACATTTATCATCCCATCCATCCATAAACATATAGGTCTATCCAGCACAAATTAACTCCTAAAGCAACTCCCATTTGTTTAATCCAACTATCAGCCAAAACAACGCATTTTTGAATGACATCTCACGACCTCTTTGTAATTACTGTCTACAGTTAAATGGAGAGGCATGAAATGCAAGTGGCAGGCGAGGGACTTTGCATCTCCATTTTTATGTGAAATACTTACGGACAGAACAAGGACAGTTCAAAGTTATCAAAGTCTCGTAAGATTTCACTGTATCGCTTGGTGTCAGATTTCTGCGAGAGCCTCTTCACATCTGGAATGAGAAGGAGACAAATTGATAAGCAATACATGAAGAAATGAGTTTGTTTTATTTTTTATGTCATATTGAAACCACGAGGCAGATCCCCACCCCCAAACACACACACACACATACACTTTCCCTCAAAATAACACATTCACTCCCTATAAACAGAAGTGTGTAAACTTTATGGCCAAAAGCAGGTCTGTAAAAGTTGTGGGGAATAAAAACAGCTTTGGGTTGTACATGTGTAAAAGGCCTGGAAAGCACAAATGCTCAAACATTCACTGGAGAGGCAGGTGACTTCTCAGAGTATCATAGAGACTGGAAACATGTTTGTCATTGTAGAGCCATTACTGTCAAACTACCACTACTTTCTGTTTTTTTAAGTGATAAGACAAACAAGAATATGTGGAATCTATTGGAGCTTATTCTACTGGTAAGCTACAGCATCAAATAAATGTAGTTTATAATAAGTCAAACAAGTGTGAAAACAAGAGATGTATTGAGAAATTCCCGTGTTGAAGGTATGCAAAAGAAATGCAACCCACTGCTCATTCCGGGATCTCTGAGAGCAGTTCCTTTAACTTTTTGCAAAAAGTAATCTTTCATGTGAACACTGACATAAACTGCAAGACAATAAGGAACTGTACTGCATTTTGATGACAAAACCTCGTCCGCGTGTGCTGCAAAAATGTTTCAAATTCATGTAAGCAATAGGGGTAAAGTATTGCTAATTTACAATAGATGTAACAACTGAGGGAAACCAATCTCTCTTTCTCTCTCTCTCAGAGACCGGCCCCATTTTGGTCAACCACATCCTGCTTGCAATTTGTGTCATGTTCTGTGATGAACACACAGTCCTTGTTTTTCACATCAGCAGCGTTTCGGTGTTAAAACGAGAGCTGACAGGCAGGTAAAGATGTTCCACAGCTAGAACCCAAAGTCTCCTTAGTCGTAATGCAAACGACAAAACCTTGAGCATTTTCAGGCCAGGCTGATTCTTTTCTACCTTATTTCACATTGGTAATCATAATAATGATTGGAAATAATTTTGCACTCAAGTATTAAACTCGCGTCACCTGAAAAAGGCCTTACAAGCATTGTGCAAAATGTTCGATTTAGACATGCATTTCCTGCACGTATGCTACCTGCCTTAGTAGTCTCCAAAATAAAATCACACGTTAATATGCTGGACATGCGTAGGAATAGCTAAATTTCTGTACGGCTCATGTTAATCTTACTGATCTTTTTAGCTGATAGTGTGGTCTTTACTTTTCAAAATGTTTAAAGACAGTCATATCCTGTTAAATGTGTGTCAAAAGTGTCGAATGTCAGATGTGTCAAAATGGAGGAAGAGTTCAGGAAGACAACCAATCCTGCACTGACTAAGAGGATGTAGCACAGAACCACAAACACAAAGATACACACACACACACACACACACACACATACACAGTGAGCAACAAGGTGCACATAAATGCATACCCACAATATGCAGTTAGTAAATCTCCAGTCAACACACATCATCAAGAGTCAATTCACTTTTAAATCATTTTCTTAAGAACCAACTTCATGAGGAAAGTGTATCTAAATTGAAATAAATAAATAAAAATAAAAAATAAAAATAAAAAATAAAAAACAAGGCTATTCTTCATCAAATGCATCCCAAACTATTTCAGATCCTCATGGTGCTCACCTGAGGCTTGGGAGGGGTCCTTGTCTTGACCTTGATCTTCCTCCATCTCTACCTTGTCACTACACCACCAAGGCCCTACCAGCACCACTCGCACATCACCTGCACTGAGGTCAGAGTACCACACACACACAAAAAAAATACAGTAACAAATGTGTACGGAAATATGTACACAATGTCAGAGCTGCACTTATTGTAAGGTGGCTGGCATGCAACTCTTAGCGTTGCTGCCCTTTCTTGTTCTCAAAATGATCTTCCTCTAGTGGAGTGGAAGTTGGCCAATATGTTTTCACCACCAAGGGAAGAGGAAGTGTGTCTTACTGTCACAGAGGCCACACCTACACTATCACACTATAGACAGCGTGCTGATGCCACAGTGTTCATGCTGCTTTCTTTGAGGTAAAAAAAAAAAAGGTGTAATTGCAGGGTCTTGTTATAACTGCTATCAAAGTGTGAACAGTTTGGACAGTGCATTATATTATAGCTTTAATAGATCATGCTGCCTTGTTTTGAGTTGGCTTTAACTTTTGAGTAAAATGAAATGGACAACGATAGAATATACGTTAGAATATATAAATTAACCAGAAATCAGTTTCAATGCACAATAGACAACCTTTATATCCAATTAATTTGATTCAAGGTATATTATCATCAACAAGGTCTCAAAACTGTATTATATTATGTGGAATGGGTTTTGTCCTGCATGTTGCCAATATGCGAAGAGTGTTTACTTGGAAAATAATGAATGATATTAAAATAAAAAGTTAGGAGAGAGAACTGTGAAATTATCCCATTCCATCTTGTTCAAGGAATCCCTACAAGCCTTTATGGACCTCTAAGGGGGCCCTCACTCCAGCTTTGAGAAAAACGTGGTGGAGAATGGTTGTCCAAGACCAATAATCTCCAGTGTTGAGTCTTTTGACCAGAAAATGCTCACGTTGTGCTCCACTTCCTCCATCTGGTTTTCACTGAATAGCTTAAAACTCTCTTACGTAGTTATGGAGGTTTACCAGTGAAAATGATGACACCTTGATGGTGACTCAGACAACACAAAGGAAAATCAGCCTAGGCTGTGCTGGTTACACAACTGCTATCTGTGTGCGTTTGAACTGGAAATACTTTACATTTGTTTACAGCCTTTGACAACATCCTGTCACCCGATGGTGGAAAATACCAGGCTGGCTATAAATAACCTCAGAAACTACTGGTCAGGTCATTTTTTATACTCAAATTTAAATGCCATCATGATTGGAGATAAGATGTGTTTGATGTGTGCTGTTGCATGCTTGAATAACTGTAGCCAGTCTTCAGTATTTCTCAAGTATTTACATCTGTAACATTTGCAAAATATTTTTCATTTCGAATTTAGCTATTTTCTCTAGGCTTTACTTTAAGTTTGTATTCTTAATATTTAGCCCTCTGATGTACGTGTAATATGAATACGATTTACTCGTATTTACAGCATGTAGTGTATACAAAATGTTATATAGTACACTTGTAAAATGGTGTTTGTACAGCATACAGTAATTTAATGTTATGTGTAGCTGTTGGAGAGTTGCTTGTGATAAACAGCTCCATAAACTTGACCTTAAGAATTTTATGGTGAAGATAAACTGTGTTATTTTCACGACTTAGACATTTGTGCACTGCAGCAGTTATTCATTAAACGCACTGACTGTAGTTGTGGTGGTAGTTTTGTGGAAGCCAACCTTGTTGTGTTTAATGAGATGAAAGTTTACAAGTCTGCATTAAGTTTTGCACAGACTTGGCATCGTTGTGGTGGGGGTTTTTATGTTATTTAAAGATGCAGTGTTTTCGCCGACCACTAGATGTCCTACACTGATCTTGCAGAGGCCCATGATGTCACTGGATTATAGAATATATAAGTTCTGGTTTGTTGCTGTGTTGAAAGTAGACAATATAAAAGATTAGTGAAGGGGAGCAGGTAATAATGTATAATGTAGTAATTACTGTGGTGTGGTGTGGCAACTGAAATCAGCTAATAAGCTGCAGTGATTTTCAGTCAAGATGGTTTGTTTCATGTGTTGACTAACTGTGACTGCACCACTTACTATCAATTTTACAAGTATTTAGATAATACACTCAATTTACCATGGCAAACCTCCAAAAATAACCCAATTTTTAATCTAGCCGAGGCAAATAATTTTTTGACCTTCATTTTTGAAACCTTGGCCAATGTATGAGTTTGTCATTGATTGGATAACGTTATTTCTACATTTTCGACCGTATAACTTGATAATGTGGTCAAGGCAAGCCATATATAGGCACGTTTCATTATTTCTCCACATAATTAGACATACGAGACAGAAAAGTTGAAGGAAAGATAAGCAGACTGTACTACTCCAGGAGGAGACAACTGATAATGCCTACTTCCATGTGCAGTCTCCTCTGCTGACCCCTGCCCCACACCTTGCATGGCTGTTGACACAGGTAAGTCTTTTGCGAATTAAGCATCTGGTAGCTGACGCCATCCCAGTTTTGTAATGTGTTGACATGTTGGCATCAGAAAGCCTCTGAGATGCTCTGTGTACTTTAAAGCAATCTGAGGTGGTCTGTGATAGGAAATATGGTAGCCAGCATAACAATAGATACTTAAAAACTTGACATTTTTTCTTAAAAACAAAATATTTTATTCTTCTTGAAGGCACAATGCACCAGTAATTTTTTTTTCACAAGCCATCCAAGGGTCAACAGCTCCCACTTGATAAATGCATCAACAGCCAATGCCAATGAATTTTTTTTTAGAAGGTCCATCTTCTTAGGAGCTCAAACTGTAACACAGGATCTGAGCTTGACATCGTATCTTCTGCAGAGGTCTTTTTTTTTTTTAAACTCACTCAAATTTAGATATTACCAACTTAAAAAGACTGAAACGAGAGACTGACAGTGTTTGTATGCGGCCGAGAGGGACCTCTTGTGGGAACGTAATTGCCATTTATAATCATGTTCCTCCCAAACCACAAAGTGTGAGGCATTTACAGTTGTTGGTTTCACATATAACCATATCAGTGACAGGTTGGAGGCGTTAAGTCTGGGAACTAACCTAAAGTGGCAGCAAGGGAAAAGGGAAAAAATCACGAACTGCAGTGCTATATAAGGCAGCTCTGTAAATCAATGATTAGGGGTTGACAGCAACTGATCTGTAATTACTCGTGCCCTTTGCTGCTTTGGTAAAGCAGCTCTTCAAACATCTCAAGTGTCGGCGGTTAAGCAAAAGACATGTTCAGGTTTAAAAAGAGAAAATAATGAATATCAAAGTAAAATGAAGACATGCAGATTTTTCTCCTCTTGGTCTTTCCACAACAGAAACTAAAAACATTTAGAATGACAAAGTAATTTGTTAGAAATTGTTGAACTGTGTTGTTCAGTCTTGATTTTGTTCAGTGAAATAAAGCCACAATCAATTCATAGTCAATAGACTATTGGAACAGAACATGATTGAAATTCGCAGTGGACTGTCAAGTCAAGACAATGAAATGTAACAGTCCAATTATTGTACCTGCTAATATGCAGGTTCCATTCTGTATGACAGACAGAGGTTGGGTACTGCAAATGCCATTCCAAATGGCAAGTCTAGTGCCTTTATGAAGTTAAAACTAAGAATGGACAGCACAACATAAAATACAGTTGTAAGTTGTAACTGATCCCTTTTTTAAATTGTCACATCTGGATAAATTAAATCCCCCACAAACTCCCATATCACATTGCCATGATGATACAAAATCTGAAATTAAACAGGTAATTCAAAAACTATGGGTGCCTATGCTCCTGTGAATCTTCTCAAAGCTCCCATCCAGTCCCTCTCATAGCTCATCCCGTGCTGTACTGTCCAAAGGGGACTGGAGGACGTCTGAGTTCTGGGCCTCTGTGCTGATCTCAGCCTGCTCACGAGTCTTGCCTGAGCGCGCCCTGTCCCAGTCTGTACGGACCTTCTCATTGTCCCACACAGTGGAGGTCTCAGTGTCGCTGATGTAGCCTGGGTCACCCGTGTAGTGGGTTGGGTACACAAGAAGAGGCTCTGCAGAAAATGCCTTCAGGTCCCTAGTCTCAAACTGTTCCATGTAATCGGAGCTGAGGGACAAAGCGGAAATAATGTCAAGAAAAAAAATGGCAAAACTCCTGAAAACAAATATTTCCTAGTTCTATCAGCTGAGGTACAAATATGTACACTTACACTGGGTGTTTATTGTACATGATGGGAAGAAATTCATCCACTGGCAAGATCCTCTTTAGTGGCTCTGCTTTCAAAAGCTTCATGGCACCTTGTAATGATATCATGTAGCCTAGTGTCCAATAAGAGTAGTCTGCCTCCACTAAGTTGTGTATATTAGGTACAGCTTTCTCAGGGTGATCCACCTGCATTCTCTTCCGACCAATATAACTGAAAGAAAAAAGGGAAGAAGTGTTTATGGATTTGTATACCTAGGAAAACTATAGGAACACTTCACCCGAAAAACAATCTGTCCACTTCCCCACAATCTTTCCTCATATCTCGGCACCCCAATACAATGAAACTGCATAAGTATTTTTTGCTGGAACTTAAACCAAAATTTACATGTGAAAAACTCAACAGCTACAGCTCTGTCCAAAAACAATGATACAGATAGTCTGGCACATTCCAACGCCATCAGGGGCAAGGAGTTTTGTTGTGAACAATTTCCAGACAAAGAATACTGGAAAACTACCTATACACCACTAGTGACTACAAATTAGAGACAGATAAATACAGGTTGCTGATGTTCTTTGACAGGAAATGTAAATTTTTGACAGTTTAAGCTCACAAAATAATATCCATCCAGCCCCAATGTACTGGAATACTGGATGATGTGCAGTTGTGGCAGACTGGAAATCTCGCAAACATCACACAGATTCTCTTTGGATGGAGAGACTGCACATGGGGTAAGTGGGAAATAATCTTTTTTTCTGTAGTCTGGGTCAACTGGTCCTTACAGTGAAAGAAAAATCCCCTTTGTGGCAATAGTACACACTCACATGAGGTCCCAGTCCAATCCCTCACTCTCCACTTCAGTCATCAAGTTCATCAAGCGACGTTTAAAGAAGACCTCAAAACGCAGGTCATCTTCAATCACCAGGGAGGTGTGCAGACCGCGCTCCACGACCTAGGACCAGACACAAATTAGTCACTGACCCGACCCATCCATCTGGTTCAAAGATTTTCTGTTCTGGTTCTTATTTGCTCAGTGCCTAAGCATGGCTTCTTTGGCTAACCTCTTTCCAGATGTTATAGTGGGAAAGAAAGCAACCCAACTCTCCTTTAGTCAGTGGGCGGCCGTGATAAGGGTCACTGTAGCCAGGGAGCATGTGGATGCCCATTTTATGAATTTCGCTGATGTTCATTGCTCTGAAACAGCAAAAGAGAATGAATATGAATAAAGGGTAATGAAACAGGATGAGGGATTCTTTAAATAGGGTATACTTACTTTCCATCCACTGCTGCAATGACCTTACAAGCGATCTCCTGCTCATACAGCGCCTTCAGCATGCGTTCTCGGCGGTCGGAACGCCTCTGCAAGTTTATCATGAACACCTGCACAAATGGTGAACAAAAAACAAGCCAGTCAATGTAATTCCAGATTTCTAACAGGAGAGGGAAGCATTCAGCACAGAAGTAGGCAGAGGGCCATTTTTGCAGATGCCATCTTCACAACACTCATTACTCACCTCATCAAAGTCCAGTTTGTCTGGATGTTTGCTAGGAACAGGTATGTATTTGGAAGGCACCACTGGGGGATTTCGCACTACACGTTGAGAGGGAAGATGGATGCAGAAATGGTATAAATGATAAATAGAACCCCATGCTGAAAGCCAATACTAGATAAAGCAGGGGAAAGCAGAATGAAAACTCAAAGCCAGTGAAAAAGAGTTGGACGCAACTGTCAAGCACTCAGTGTGAAAACATGCCATACCCACCATTAACCTCCAACAGGGAATGCAAGAAGCTGTCCGCTTCATCTTTCAAAGTATTGTGGGATCGTAGTGGCACAGGGATGTAACCGTAGGTCTCTTTGTTACATACAAACATTTGAACATCTGCACAAAGCAGAAAACAAAAGGCAGATGTAATTTGCAGCAACAATTTCAACGATAAAATGTCAGAAGCCAAATGTACAGTTCTCTAGATTGTGGATTCTGCATGGTACTGTACAATACCTGCCATGCGAGCAGAGAAGGCAAATACAATGATGTCATCAAAAGCCCAACTATACTCTTGGTGTGGGGGGTGGAAGGCCAGCTGCCTGGATGCTTCTTTTCTGAGATCTATCAAGAAGGTGGAGTGGACCATGGGCACTGCAAAACAACCTTTACGCACCTGCTTCCTGATTGGTATGTAGGCAGGAGTGCGTTTATAGTAACCCTGAAAGAACCAAGTTAATTTGGAGTTCAGCTCTGTGAGGCCGTGAAAGCATTCATTAAAGCCACCAAGCTCTTTCATAACAAACACGAACATCCAAACGCTTATGCGTGCACACTCAAAACGGTACCTGGGAGGTCATACCACACCAAAAGTTGGAATATGCTGCACGAGATTCAAGCATTGGAGCAATAACTGTCTTATTCTCTCTTATTAGCTTCCAGAGCACATCAGGATTGGTGAGGAGGTTGTCACAGTCCACCAACTAGAAAAGGAGGGGTAAATTGTTAGTAAACAGAAAACTGTGTATGTATGACACCATGAATTGATTTAGACTGTATTCAGAACAAATGCTAAATTTATGGAGGTTATATTGGCCAAAAAAGTACAAAGTCAAAACATAGGTGACTATTCATTTACATGTAAGTGACCAAAGTCTGTTTTCAAGGGAGAAGGCAGACAGTATTTCAAAACACAGTGGTATAATTTCTAGATCAAAATTATTTCAGTTTTGGAAGTACTCTGGATCAAAATTATACCCTGCTGAAACTTGACAATGTGGGTTAGGCTACAGAATACAAATAGAAATGAGTGAAGAGCTGTGTTTTAAACTACAATTTATGCTGAGCCAAACTTTGTAGCAGTTTAAGAAAGAATCTGGAGGAAGAACTATACCAGGCACACTTTAACCAGAAGAGACAGAAAAATAACTGGGTCATTTTTCAGCACACTTTCTGAAGCTTAAATGACACTTGCCAGTGCTTTGAAATGAACCCTTGTACTTATCCTACTTTTGCTTTCATTCTACAGAGAGTCCCTTGGGTGGAAGCACTGGCTCGATTCTTAAAATGGAAAAGCTTTTACTGCTATTGTTTCCTCTTTTGCGCCTTTAAGAAATAGTCCAGTGGACACACCATGAAGTAGTCAGCCCACATCTCTCGGGCTGACTCCAGTGCTACTTGCCGAAGCTTCATAACATGTGCATATCGGAGGTTTGTCCAGTGCTTTGGGCCATCCTCATCCTCATAAACTCTGCAAGAGACATTTGGGTACAAACATCAGGCAGTGAGTCAACCTCATAGGTGCAGTGACAAAGCAAAATTTCCACCGTAACATTAGAAAGTGACTGACCTGGGTTCCTCTTGCGGTCTCCACTCCACATAGTGATAAATGTTCTGCACCTTGACGAGCCAGTCACGCAAAACGGCTGTGGTGTTATCCTCGTTGTGATCAGTTGCTACCCTGTGAATATACAAACACAACTTCAGCGGTCAGAATTTATTTATTTTTTTTATTGTACTGTGGATCAGAAGAGGAGGATATTAACTAAAAGCTAAGACTGTTCTGTGGATAAGATGATCAATAGTTTAATGTGACACTTGTGCCAGTCTGGATTCAAGTTCGAACAAGAGTTGAAAGACTACACCGCTACTCAAATACTCAAATAACAATAGTCTAGTGTTCAGTTTCTGTAAGCTCATTGTCTGCAGTCTTGAATGATAGTAAGAATAGGCTACAATACAAAAAAATGAAAACCTGTTTCAAATCATTTTAGGGTGCAATATCAAGTAGCCTATTTCAAAAAAATGTGGTAGACTATGAGCACAATGAGATTAATGGTTCAAACAAGTTTACTGCAACATTTCTAGTGACTTCTGTAAAGGCAGAAATAACAGATATGTATATTTACACAGGCAATAGCGTCACCATTACAGTCAGTCAAGACAGTGTGCACAAATACTTCCATTTTGTTGTGAGTTTTGCATTTATCTGCAGTTGAGCCCCATTTGTGCTGGATCTGCACACTTCTACTTTAAAGTATTTCCCGCATTAAGGAAGGAGGAGCGGCAGCATTATAGAAGTGAAACTGGTAGATCTGCAATAGTTAGGCTAAGTAAAGAAAATTGTGTGGGGCTCGCTCAAGCTATGTGTAAGATGAGAGAGAGCAAATATGCCAGCTTGCACATTCAGTCCAATTCTGCAGAGGTTCAAAATCAAGCCACATTTAGCTGAGAGTCATTCCATTGGCTCGGCCCTGTGTATTGAGAAGACGGGGGATCATGTTACAATACATTGGCTTTCCTTTCTTTAGCATTCTTTCCAGCGTACTTTCCTTTGCGTTTCTTTGGTATTCTGTTGCACTGTAGTTTTTACTCTAAAACAGACATCTGCACTAAAGGCAGCACAGTTTGTATCTTCCACAGATGGCAAACAGCCAAGCCAAGTTTGCTCGCCTGATATCACAGGGATCTGTGAGAACACTGCAGGCCCCTGCTAAACCTTTTCTCCCCTCACCCTTGCTGTCCATCCTTCAACATCCTAAAACTCTGGATTACACTGAGCCTTCTGCCTCATGTTCAGCTCAAACAGCTCTTCTCTGGTTTCCCTACTTGCACTGTCAACAGCTGTCAAGCAGTGATGTCTCACATCTGGTCAATCACTGCTCCGCTGGAGAAGAGATGTAGTCCTACTTTTAGACAAACTTAAATCATGTTCTGTGGCTGAAGCTATGGCATGCCTGCAAGTGACTGCACCTAACATAAGGCTACAGGACGTAGTGTTTATAGCATCAGTCAGCTGTTTCATTTTGCCAGATGCAGCTTAATCTGCTTATGAAACATGTCTAAACAAAACTGCATTCATCTGTTACATGTTTACACATTTTTCCCCATTCCCCAAGCAACAGCAGGAGCAACTAAATTTTGAATTGAATTTCAATTATAAAAAAAGACCATTGATGAACTGAAACCTGTTCATCAGGTTGATGAGTGAAGAGCATACCTCTCTGAACCTGCCACGGAGTCAGGAAAACTGCTCAGAGCTTTGAGAATATAAGCACAGATGGGCTGTTGGAGCATGTTGTTTGCTTATTATGTGTGAGAAACCCCTCCCCTTTAATTCTCCCAACTCCAGCCTGCTCATGCTCTTGGACATGTTTATATGGTCTATAACATCCATTTGCACATCCCACCCCATAATTGCCTCAGGACTGAAAGTCTGTCAAGAATGACAGACAGCAGCAGTGCTCAGAAAACCGCCTACAGCATGACTGCTGATAACCTCAATTAACCACGTTCTACTATGACTGGGATTAAACTGTTGCTCTGTAAAATGAGTTTATACTTTTTTATAACCTGTGTTAGCATGTAGAGTGAATATTAGAGGTTGCCCTGCCCCTACATAAAGCTCCTGGAGATTTATGTTTCCTTAAGATCTCTTATTACTGTGGGAAAATGAACTTTTATTGTTACTCCATGTGACCCACATCTAACAAGTGCTCCAGGTGTCTTCTCAGGTGAAAGTAGTCTGTCCTAAACAACAATGACACAGGCGTGCCTGAGCAAAAGAAGTATTAGTTAAATGTTCTGAATCACTGTAGGTTAGCACCAGGTAAGAATGTATATATATTTCCTGATTAAGGTTTTCACCCTCTCCACTTCCACCTATACTGGTGACCCTGCTTCCTAGAGGTTCATAAAGCTTTTTTTTTTTTTTTAAATGTTTGTTGGCATAAAGCTCTCTTAAATGTTGACTCTGGACATAAAAAAGTCTGGGAATCCATCCTGTGGCAAACCAAAAGAGTCAGTCAGCTCAAACCAGATCTGAGACAGCTGAGATACACGCAAAGTGACATAGGGTGGGGCTATGATGATTAACACGTGTAATTGAATAATGTATAGATGGATGGATGGAGCAGACATGGATTAAGTGTTTGCGGACTTGTCTGTAGACTAAACACCCGCAGCCAGGAAGAGAATGCATATATATATTTTCTGATTAAGGTTTTCACTCCATTTCCACGTACACTGGTGACCGTGATTCCTATGGGTCCCTAAAGCTTTCTTAAATGCTGGTGGGTGGCAGTGCATCTCTTTGTTGGTCCTGTACATGAAAAGGTTTGGGAATCCATCCTGTAGTACGCCAAAAGAGTAAGTCAGCTCAAACCAGATCTAAGACAGCTGAAGTACATGCAAGGCGATATAGGGTGGAGCTATGATGAGTAACACATGTAGTGGCAGAATGTATAGATGCATGTATGGATGGATGGATGAATAGATGGATGGAACAGACATCTATCCTGTCTTCCAGGGCTTGTCTGTCGACGACCTACCCACAGCCAGGAAGTATTGTATTAACACCCCTTCAGGCTACAACAATCACCTCCCATCCTCTCCACGTATACAGACCAAGAGTACACGGGTGGAGGCACAATGACCAGAGGTGCTCATCACTGCTATTCTGACCAGGAATACGTAAATGAAAATATGAGCACACTACCAGTCTTTGGTCCACGCTATGCTAACTCGTAAGGGGTCTTCTTTCTTGGCGAATATATCGTCATTTTAACCAAAACTGTCGCAACTATATTGTGTTAGCATTACCTGGTCACTGCGGGTCCACCCCCTTTCTAATTTCACCACATACAAGCCGTTAAACCCTTGAAGTTTCACAAAAGGCTAATTTTTTTTTTTTTTTTTAAAGGAAAGCCGTTACGTTAAAAGTTGACGTTAGCCACCAAACGGTAAGTTTCCGTTACTTTTCGGCTAAGTTAACTGAACTAGCTAGCGGGCAAAGTGTAGCTGGTTTTCCCAGGTCATAACTTACCACAGTGCCACCCGGTCCTTGGGGTAGTTAAGACGCTCGATAGTGCCGAGGAAATACGGCAAGGAGTGCTCCGTGTTTCTGCAGATAAGGGCGAGGAGGACTCGGGGAGCCAGCAGTGGAGACTCGGGGCTCCAGCGCTCCTCCGCGAAGTATCCCTGGGAAGGTCTGCAGCAGGACAGCAGCGTCAGGAGCAGGGCGGCGGGGAGGGACAGGGAGGATCCGTGCATTGCAAAACGCGATAAAATAAATAGCTATGTATATTAAAAAAAATAAATAAAAGTCGCAGTGGGTCGTGGAGACACACGCTGCTAAAGAAAAGACACACAAGTTGTCTCTTTTGGTATGTACGAGCTCATCACCGACAGACAAAACCCATGTAGTGCAGCCCTGATGTGACAACACTGCGAAGTTGAGTGTTAAAGGGGTGGGATCAGATGTTCTGAGATCTTAAAGGGGATACACTGCTGAAATTATTGTATTGGCGGAAAAAAAGAATGTAAATATTCAATTAACATTTTATTTTATTTTGCATGATTGATAATTTCATGTCATTGTAATTACAAAGGTTAAATTCTAGAAAATAGCCAAGATTTTTACCATCAGCAGTTGCTGCGTACCACATATTGATGATATGTATGTGTGTATGAAATTGAGAGGTGTATGTTTATTATTTTTTGACCCATCATTAATGAATTGACAGGTGATCCACATCAAGTAAGGGGACTCGATACAAATGTGACCTTTATATATTTATTAAGACATCATTTCCTTAACTTTGCAGACAGGTTGTGTTGTTAGACAGCTACAGACAGACAGACACACATAAACACACACACATCCAATGCACCTCCAATAAGTCCCTCCTGCACTGAAACACCAGCACTACACATTACACTTGCCTCCTTAGTATTTACCCCCGCTATTCTCCTTTTTTTTTTCCATACCCAAAGAGCCAACGTGAAGTATTAACGCTTCTGGTAAAAACAGGAATGTATCTCTCCCATTGTCTTGAACCAGACCTCCAAAGTTTCCTGTGGATGGAGAGCTCTACAGTTTAGCTCCTGAGCCTGGCCTCTCTACCTGGATGGTCAGTGAGGCAGCTGCTGGGTCATCAATGAGCCAGAAGAGCTCTCCCTCGGTGGGAGTGACACGGGCTGCCGGGAATGCTGGACCTTCTCTACCCTCTAGCACTTCCTGCAAGAAAAAGGTCACAATGTTCCAGTGCAACAACAGCAATGCTACATAGCTCAGTAATGTAATACAATATGATGCAGAACCTATATCGATTTTCAGAAAATGTATGCACATATTTGTTTTCAATTTCAGGCATGTATTGCCTAAGTTTCATCATTTTATAGGCCAACGTCTAAGCTGATTTCTCATGCCACAGACTTGTGAGGGCTTTAAACCTCTGAATGTGAAATGTATCTGTCACAGACCATGAGAAACTGCAACAGTGGTGCTCTAATTACAAAGACACTTAAAACCTCATTTTGTCATCTTTTAGTAGGGCTACAGCATGGTGATGTGTTTCAGCACAGAGCCTTATCTTGAAATGTGCTTCTTTGACTGTATTTGTAATGTTGATACTGTTACCTTCAACACGGGTGCTTTGCTTCCCCCTGTTGATACAAAAGCCACACAGCGGGCAGAGTTCACCACTGGAAATGTCATAGTCACACGCTGTGGTGGTGGTTTGGGAGAGTCACTGATCGGGGCCACAATCTTCTCGGTTTCCTAAATTAGGGGTACAAGCAAAACCTAATCACATGTAATGCATGCATAATGTAAACACAGTCACTGAGAGAGTGCCCCTGCAGACTGTGGGGTGTGTCTGTGGCACCCTACTAAGCCTGAACCTATAAATGATCCATACATAGTCAAGGGAGTATCCTCAAAAAGTATACACATAACAAGTATTGTTCATGAACTAGTGAATCAGGAGCCACAGCAAAGACCACAGCAAACCTCTGCTTACCACAAGACTGTAATTAATGGGCCTGCAAGAGTCAAACTGAATAATGCATTTCATATGTCTACTGCTTCTATAACTGAAAAATAACATTCACAGTATTTGCAGAATGACTAGAACACTTCACCCTAATGACCAGTGGTTAATTTAAGAAGATTCTTAAAAAAAGGATGACAACACACAGTAAATATGGTTAAAGATGATATTTCTGCAGTAATACAGAAAATGTGCAAAATATAAAATACACACTGGCCTTTTTCATGAAATACACTAAAAGAATCTGAAAGAAATCTACGATCCTGCATTAAATTTAATCCAGTGGTTCTCAGACTCGGGGTCAGGAGATAATTATTGGCGGTTGCAAATAATTGAGAACCACTGATTTAACCTATTAAATCCTCTTATGGATAGGAGATGTATATGAAGAAGTGGAGGCAGATTAAAGGACTGTGAAGCCTTAAAATGAATGCATGGATATTCTGCACACTTTGTGATCAATGTACTTTAAATTTCTTCATATATTTTGGTGTTTGGTGGTGTGTTTTTCTTAACTAAGTGACGTGATATCACATCAAGATATTTCTGGCACAGAATGGATTTTCATAATAGAAAAAAAAAAAATCAGCTGTCTAAAACATAGTAAAGAGTAACAGTAAACTTCAGGTTTTGGTGTCAGCCCCTCAAAATCAAAGAGCAAGAAGAACTTCTCAGCATTCAAAAATGATGTTCAGCCGTGACAGAGAAATCAATTTTTCCATCAACAGTAACCTCAATAGACCAGGATGCAGTGCAGCAACATGATATGCCATTTTGTATAAAAGGAGTGATGATCACTTTGCCATTCATACTGCCATATCTCTCTCTCTAACTACACATATAACCAAGAATCAATGACTGATATATATAACGAGACAGGACGAGGGAAAATAAGGCATAGCTAAAAAGTAAATTACAATACTTCATGACAAACTAATTCATAGAATTCACTTAACATCACAATGTATCCAAGGCTTGATGTCTTCTTTAAAGACCAGCAACACCACTAAATTTAGGTTAAGGTGAAGTGAGAACTTGTAATGTCATCAGGTACAGGGTCTGGATCTGCTTCACAGACAACAAATTGGTGCATGTGTGCTATCAGACGAGATCTGTACCCTCAAAAAAGTCAAAATTACCACATTGTCATTCTGTATAGACCAATGCCAGACTTGATACCTGAAGAAGACATTGCACATTTGAGTCTTAGCTCACTGCTCTCTGGCTTTGGGTGAGATTCTTTCATCTACACAAATAGTGACATAATTACTCAAGAAAATTGGAATGACAAGCAAATTCTTACATTTAAAGGTGCACTTAACAAAATGGCCAAGGGTCGATCTAAGTGAGGATCCTTTAGACTCAACTAACAAAAATGTGGAATAAGCACAAATAATTTGGTAGTTAAGCGTACATGGTTCACATCATCATCTGGACTTATTGATGATGACATGTTTATTTCTTTTTTTTTGTAAACTGAGTCTAAAAAATGTTACTTAAGTCAACCCTTCGCAATTCTGCATACTGCACCTTTAATGTGCATACATGTTCAACAAGCTCCACTGACAGTAAGGATTGCACAGTTAATCCTGTATAATCATATGTAGAGATTGCACCTTTAACAACTGTGTAATGTTGGCATTATAGTAATACTTAAGTAACTGGAATGACCATTTAAACTGTATTTTTTTTGTGTAGTTTACTGTTCTCCTTATGCAATGTCTGGACAACCTGCTTTCCCAATTTGGGATCAATAAAGTACATCTGTCTATCTGTGTATTCATGCAGTCATGGGGTCAGAAGAAGCTAAATGGGACATGCAGACTGGAACTTATTAAAGAGTTAAGCATCAAGGCCATTAAAAAGCTATAATAAATTATTATGATATGTTAATTGACTTTCCAATAAAGAAGCACCTCCTTTAATTGCATTTCCTTACACGCAGCAACATACTGATGGAATTGCATAGATCTGGAGAACAGGTTCTCACCTCCAAGAGAGGGTGGTCTGGGAAGAGAGAACAGGTGTGTCCATCAGGCCCCATTCCCAACAGCAGCAAGTCAAACACGGGTATGCTATCGTCCGGGAAGGCCTGCATGTTCAAAAGCAGCAGATCGATACCACAATACACAGAAACGGTACTGAAGTCTATGAGCCAGTGACTCTGGGCCAGAGCTAGTCATAGTGCAGCAAGACAGCTCTAACAAATGTCAGCACCTCCTTCAGCTGGCGGGTGTAGTCTTCAGCACACTCGTTCACAGGCAGAGATGAGTTGATGGTCAAAATCTGAGTGACAGGGATGTTGATCTTGGAGAACAACTGATTCTGGAAAAGCAGTGAAGAATTACATTTAACTGTGGCATGACAAGGAAACGGGGCATTCATTTCATAGATGCAAAGACATATTCTTGAATGTATACCTGGTACAGCCCATAGGTGCTCTCAGGGTCATCAGGGGGAACCAGCCGCTCATCGCAGAACCCCACAACCCATTTACTGCAGTCCAAGTCCGGCAGGGCGAGCAGCTCCTTGCTCAGCATGGACACAAGGCTGCCTCCGGAAAGACCCAGGGAGAACCGGCCACGGGACGATACGGCCTTCTCAGCCCGGGACGTCACCAGGTGAGCCAGCACCGGGCCAAGCTCCGCTGATGAGGGGAAGACCACGATTCTTCTGCCAGCCATTGGACTGCTGTGTGAGCACAGGAGAGGATGGGCCGGGGAGGAAAAAAAAAAAAAAAAAAAAAACACTTGAGCAATATACAAGGAAGTGAATTACAAAACTGTTTTGCAAGTCATCCTGATGTGACTGAAAAAACTGCAACCTGTGTTCAAATAGAGTATACAAGCAGTCTGATTTATCTACAGTACAACAGCTGAGTGTTAATGCACATCCTTTCATTTTAACTACTGAACCTATTTGCTAATTACCACTAACTTCAGCTAATTTTGGCTTTGAGGTAATGGCAGGAGTTACAGGGATCCTGCTTTCATGCAGGGTGCAATGAACTGTAAGTGAGCGAGTATCAACTGAGCAAACACAAAGATGTATAAGCTACAAACCGAAATATATTGAAGAGGCCAGACTTAGTAACTGAGACCTTAAACAACCATTCACATTAGCAACACTAGGCAGCATATGGCAAAGAAATACTAACGCATCAATCTGAGAGAAACTAAATTTCTTTACCAACTGACCAGTTCAACAGCAGAGAAGCATGAGCAATATTTTCTGTCGGCAAATTTAATCCGGTTTTTCACTTCCTGTAACGAAACTACATTGGCCAATCACATTCTCAGTTTAAGCCGCGCTGCATTCCGGTAAACGTAGTTCTCCAAAGTGGTAAGAGGAAGTAAAACTTTGCTATTTGACTGGTGATAAAAGCCACCAAAATATGCACAAGTGGTTTGTAGATCTTTGGGAGTTTTACACACCACGGACGGAGAGTAACGTCAATAATAAAGAAATATAATTCATTGCCTATAAAAAATAAAATAAAATAAAATAAAATAAAATAAATAATTAAATAAATAAAAAAAATCATGCCTGTGATGCATCCGCCCACCCGGTAGATGGAAACAATGTTGCCATTTTTAACTTTGCTGTTTGGAGAAACACACACGCTCATCTTGTGGACATGCATACTTAGCGCCTATCGCTTATTGCAGAGTACATATTTGACAGTACATATTAGTTCTCCTGAACTGTAACAACTCTTCTGCTCAGGTCGGCTCGTGTCTATATCGAGAAGGATGTCGACAGTCTTCTCCTTTCAGTCACAGCTCGTCTCCATCATGGATGCATTATCAAAAACAGCTGTACTGGAAATAAGCAAACTGGTGGAGATCGAGTCAAAGATGCTGAAAATAGAGATAACTCGAGGACGGAACGAAATCGCTTCGCTCACAGAGAAACTGCAGCTGATGGAGAATTTGCTGTACATTGCACAAGGGCGCAGGCAGGACGCAGCGGGACGTTCAGTAGCAGCCAGGTTGAGGGACGGCTCAGAAAATAGTAGTGGAAGACTGGACCCTAACAGGACTGGACCTATAATAAAACGGTAGGCTTGCTGACCCCTGTGTGTAGTCTGTAGGGAGTGGCTGTGTCTGAGTTGTCACCATAGGAAACTGCATCCTTCATGACCTTTGCTGTCATCTCCCCTACCTGGTTGATTTTCATCTAATATGGACTTCATTGCATCCTAGTGAAAGTCCATGGGAAAGCATAAGTGCCTCCACTGAGATGAGTAGTTTGTGTCAAGGTGAAGAGCATCCTGCGGTCGAAGTAAGTTCTGCACTGCTCATTATGTGTGATGTTGTTCTGTCATGCTCCTCTGTAATGGCTGACATTTATATGTTGCACGCTCAGCAGCTCACAAACCCAGTGAAGGAACAGCCTGAACTGATAGTGGTAAAGGAGGAGCCACCGGAGACAACGGACAATGGGGACAACGGGACGGAGCGAGACAGGACAAGTGAAAAGAGTGAGTGTTGCCTTCAAGTTTGGGTTGTATTAAGTGTCCTAAACAAAAAAACAAGTGAGCACAGGGGTGTTATTCAACAGATTACTTCTTCGCATCATATATATCCATACAGATGGTGAAAAATTAAAGGAAAAACCAACATGATGTGTCTTGGTAAGATGTTGGACCACCAGCCGCCATAGAAACCACAAGTCTATAAAACACCCATAGGTTTTAAAGTAGTTTGAGATCTGGTGACTGAAGGCCATATGATTTACATTATTTTTAACTTCATCAAATCATTCAGCGACCCTTTGTGCCCTGTGGATGGGGGCATTGTCATCCTGGAAGAGACCACTTCCATAATAAGATAAAGGTGATCAGTCATTATAACTGTGTATTGATTTTCCAGTGAGCCTTCCCTCTTAGGGGACAAGTTGACCTAGAGCATGCCAGGAAAATGCCCCCCCACAGCACAACCCCATCACTATGGGGTCCAGCATTCAGGCCTGTTGTGTTCTCTTGGTGTTCACCACACATGGACTCGCCCACTTGCCCACAAGATAGTGTAGGATGACTCATGTGGCCACATCACTTTTTTTCATATCTCTGTAGACTAGTGCCTATAGATTTAGCACTGCTGAATGCTCAAATGTGCATTTGTCTTCGTAATGAGGGGTTTATGCACTGCAAGCCTACTATAATGTCCCTCTCTGTGTGTACAGTATTTTTTGCTCTGGTGGCTTGTGATGCCCCAATAACTTACCAAGACACTTTATGTTGTTTTTGCCTTCAGCTGTCTTTCTACTTTATTTAGAAATAATTTCTAGAGTGTACAATGCTTTATATGCTGTCCACAGGAGGTGAAGCAGTCACAGATGCCCAGAAGAGGAGTTCAGATGTGATTCAGTGTTCCAAATCCATCTTAGACCAAAAACAACCCGTGTTTACTGAGAGCTTTGTGACCTCCAACACTCAGTCATCTATAGCTGGACCAGGAAGGCAGGAAGCTCAGTGGAATCCACCTGCACACTCAGAGTTCCCGGGTGCACAGCTTCCTCCTGCACACACAAACCTAGAAGTGGGGAAGAGCTTGGGTCGAAATGTCGCCTCCCAAAGCTTAAGTGTGGCAAAAAATATGAAGATTCACAGCTTGAGGAACTCGGCTGCTAAGAGATTTGGCTGCTTGCAGTGCGGCAAGAGCTTCAGATGTTTCAGCCAGCTTGAAATACACCAGCGAAGTCACACAGGAGAGAAGCCGTTTAGGTGTACGCTGTGCGGAAAGCGATATGCACAGAAAGGGCATCTGTACACACACCAGCGTACACACACTGGGGAGAAGCCATACCGCTGTCCTATTTGTGGAAAGGGCTTTATTCAGAAATGCACTCTCGATATGCATCAGCGTACACACACCGGAGAGAAACCTTTCGTTTGTGTCGAATGTGGAAAAGGATTCACAAAGAACTGTAATCTAAAAAAACACCTGGCAGTACATATAGATCCTAGCGTGCACATGTATGGTAGTGAATCTAGAGCACCTATATTTAGTGGGACAGCCAGACATGGAACCACGTCAAACATTGTTGTTGGCCAAATGTAATTTCTTCAGTCGCTGAAATACTGTTTTATGCACAATAAAGCTATCTATGTTTCAGATTTGAGTAGTAGAGAGAAAGGTGTGTAACATGCTTTTATTTCTGTGCTCTACTGGGATGAAAAAAGCAACATCTGGATCTGCTGCTCTGGAGCTATGCTGTCAATCAAGTGAATATCCTGCTGCATGCATTAACATCTTCCAATACTCACAATTCCTGTTACACACTGTCAAAAACTGATAACCCATCCTCTAATGTCATAAATATACAACACTTGAATGATGGGGGGCAATTCAGCATTTTTTCATGATTTAGCTTTCTAATTTATTCAGTCAAACATCAGAGGTTTACTCAGCTCATTTTGATCAGTTACCTGCAGTGTGTTGTGCAAACAAAACAGGTTTACAGTGATCCGTGAACTGGAACCAAAATGTCGATCAGGTTTGAAAGCTTCACAGATGTAGCCGTGTTCAGCGGCTCAGAGCCCTGCATGTAACAACAATTAGTTGAGAATGGTCATATCTTACAGGGGTCTGCTGTCATTGGGTCCAGATTTTGAATAAAAGTGAAAAGAATGTGAGTAGCTTATAATTTATTCAAGTAGAGGAAAACTAAAGTCAGCTCTTGTCCATTGACTACTTGGTACTTTGGAGCAGAAATGATGATTATGATTATGAGTAGAAGTCAGTATGATTTTCTCTTATTTCATCTCAGTCAACTGCAAATTACTTGCTTTGATATTGTGGATAATTACAGGAGAGCCACATGAACATAGAAAACTGAGATGAATCTCAGAAATCTGAGAAAAGACATAGCATTGACTATTCAGATTTTTTCCTCCACACAACTCTGACTTTAAAGATAAAACTCTGATATTTTTCTCTGAAGTATGAGATGATGAATGTCAGGTCGCGTTTTTATATTTTCATGTGCTCCTAATCCTATATATAGCTATAGCTATAGATAGATATAGATATATATAGCCTGAGGACTTGGATGGCGCGGGGGTGGAGACTCTGTAGGTTATTTCAGTAAAGCTTTTTACCATCTGGAACAGGAGGAAATATTCAAAATGCTCATAAAAATTGTTATGTCTGACTGCTTCAAATCTGCTTATTTTTCAGTGAAAGGTGCAAGTGTAAAATAGTGATTTGCACATTGGTGTGACATTACATGGTTCATATCTATCAAAAGAACTTAATTATGTGCGCAAATCTCACATGCATTTTTAAGTAATTTTTCATCAGCTCAACTTTAGAGTTTTATTAGCACTGAGGAATATATGACCCCATCAGATCAGATCAGAAAAACGGAATCATTAACAGGTCGCACGTCGGGTTCTCCCCAGAATTCCTTGCGGCAGCTAGAGCGAAAGGTCCACTCGTTTATTTTTTTCCCACCCGTATTCCGGGAAGACCCACCCCTACTCTGTGATTGGTCAACCCGAAACCCAACCTCAAGAAATTTGACGCAGGCAACGAGTGGTAACGAGCACTACCCAATCAGAGACACAGTGGGGGCGGGTCTTCCCTGAATGCGGGTGGGAAAAAATAACGCGATCCGCTCACTTGGACTTGAAGTAACGTCGGTGCGCCGCGTACCTTGCCAAAATTTCAAAATATTCAGCCTCGCTGTCTCTGTCAACATGATGTGCGACACCACAAACAGAAGTTTTCGGACGCAGCTAGCCGCTATTCTGGAAAAATTAACAAAAGCGGCTTTGGTGGAAATTAGCAACCTCGCAGACGAATGCTCCTCCGTCCTCCACACCGAAATATCCCAACACAAGACGGAGAACGAGGCGCTGAAGAAGAAATGTTACTCACTGGAGGTCCAGCTGAGAGCCGCCAGGGAGGCACAGCACTATGCCGGCAATGTCAACAGTGTCAGCCGCCGGCAGACTGGATGCCAGGGTCTGGGCAAATTTGGACCAGGTTTGTCGAGGCAAGGGGCTACGATAGCAGAATCAATGCCTTGTTTGTTATGCTGCCAGACAGGGGGGTCCACTCATCACTACAGCTGTTCATTCTCCTTAGAGACCCACCGCAACTCATTAATTACACCCATCTTCTAGGTTTGGCATACATTTTAAGCTCATACATCACACTGTCAAACGGATGCAAATGAATTGAGCTAAAATGAAAGTTAGCCGTGGAGAAAATGACATAAATAGAGGATGGAGCAAGTAGAATAATATTGAGGCTAATGCAGCTATAGATATCGCGTCGAGAATAGCGCAGCTTTGTTGAGAGGTCTTATAGGTCAGAGGCTGACAATTGAAACATGTACAGAAAAGAGTGCAGATCTGCATGGTCAGCTGTTCACATGAAGTGCTATATCAGGGGAAGAAACAGCATAAATGATGCATCTGTGAAACAGTAATTGATCTAATAATTGGGCCCTAGGTAAGATGTAGAGAAGTGGGCACTATATGCTCCGACAACAGCACCAGCAAACACCATGGCTTCTGCACAACAAACAGTTTTTGGCAGTGGAAAATGGCATGTGGCCTAAATACTTATTTGTGTGGCACCCCAGATTGTATATTCAGTTCTATCTATAACCACACCACTGCTTCACTTCTTCTTCTTCTTTTTCTTCTTAACTTTTTTATTGGTTTTTACTTTTATAAAAAATATACCCGGCTTTGATACTGCTCTGACTGGATGTTACCCTAAGCGGTTGCTCTGTTTATGTTGAGCAGTGTTGATGATATGATAATCACCAGCTGAAGCACTCAGATTATTTATCATTTCATCACTGGTTTCTTGTTCCAGAACAGCAGCAGCCTGCCCCGGCCATCGAGGGCGTCTTTGGGAAAGACTGGTGCATGAACTTATGGCGAGATGAGAAACTCCCCCCCCACAGGAAAATGGAGGCTGCTGCTTTGAGAGACTGCCAAGGAAACCAAGACTCTGCTCAGGTTTGGAGTGTTCGAGGGTCTGGCTTCTTCACTGCATTCATTAATGGGTCAGCATGAGAGAGAGGGACTAATAAAGGGCGCTGCAGTGACACAAATAAGGAGCAGAGAGGAGAGAGAGATAACTAGTGGCACAGAAATGACAGGAAAGAACAACAAATAACATGCCAGTGAGATGACATTTTTAAACTAACCAGTACAGCAGGAAATATGACAGCGAGCGAAGCCCAGTACAAAGAGCAAATGACACCAGCCACCCTTACTATTGTTATTTTAGGGGGAACACAACAAACTGAAGATTTGAGAAAAAAATGAGGGATGCAGAGATATTGAAAGCAGGAAAAAACATGATGCTGTTCATTATACTATTTTCAGAGAAGCTCACCCCTGCAGAGGACAGAATAAATGGAAATACACATACAAAATCACTTCGAGTGATGACTGTGCCAGAGTGGAGCGTTTCTCTTCTGATTGGAGAAGCTGCTCTCAGGACACAAGTGGTTTGACCATGAAGATGGTTCATACTGTGTCTGCACACCCATGCAGAGATTTTAGAGGAATGAATAAATATAAAACTGCGTACGACGTCTAATTTGATAGAACCAATGCAGAACTATAATAAATATTCCTGATAATTTGTTATCAGGAATTAAATAAACACAGTAATCACACATTGTTAGCCTAACTTAACATTTATATGATATTACCAAACCACTGCAAGTCAGTAAGCAATAAATAATATTAGGACACAAAATAAACATGACAAGCTATTATAACAAACAGTATAGTGTAATAACAGAAATATCTGCTTATTTACACATTAATATTTATTTACAAGTTAATTTATTATTCGTGGGGTGTCTTTGCCCTGCCGAATCAATATATTTTATACTTTGATTAAAACAATAAAATGTAATGAAAAAAAAACATTATCTATCTATCTATCTATCTATCTACACAGGTCAGTAGTAATCAGAATAGCAAGTGAGGGCGGTTGTACAGAATTGTTTCAAATTGGTGGTTGAAATTTTTTTTAAATTCATATTCTATTTTCCCAAAAATGACCCTGTACATATATCTCACCATTTACAAATTTACCATCTAAAGTCATTTACCATGATTTTTTGGATTGTTTTTAATATGTAATAAATAATCATCACAACTTTATAGTTTAGGGAGTAATTAAAATACGTATACACTTAATCAGTACCATAGAATTTTAACTGATAACTCTGAATGTTATAACTTTGACAAAAAATTACGTGCTCTGGTAGTGACTGCAAAATGTTGGTTGAAAGATCTATCATATTTCCTTGACTTTTTTGCCTAACTGATTAGATGCCTTATGGTGGAAATATAAACAAGAACTACATTTTATGACCAAATAAAGATGTAACAATTGTTTACATTTTTTCTACTCAACTGATATGGAAAGAAAAACAATGTTTTCCATTAACATCAAAGTAACAGAGTAAAAGACTTATTTTATGCAGCTTATTTTAAGTTATTCTAAATAGAGGTGTGCATCTCATCCACTAAGACCGATTCAATACGTGTCTCGATACTCGTATTTTAAGATACAATGCATGAAAATACATTTTAAGCAGCTGACAGATTCGTACAGTTCGAGTCAAATCTGTCCTGATGTGATGTGATGCAATACAACAGTGTGAATCTTTATATTTTCATTCTGCTAATGCAATTGCTCTGTTAATAGCTGCAATAAGAAATTTAGATGCAATTTTGCAATATTCTCTGTTCTGTGATACTCTATTTCATATGATGATTCTCACAGAACTGAGAACAGAGTTGGAAACATCTTGAATTAAATGTGTGTGTTTCCCCCAAACCTTGCATGTATGTAAATGCTAGAATATCCAGTGTACACATTTCCAGTAATTGTACAGTCAATTACCCTTAATGCATTGTTGTTGATAATTACTATCAAACAGCCTCTCTTAATGTAAAATAAAAACTGACCAAAAATCAATTACAGAACTATTTAGAAACTGATAGATTAAACCAGTATTTCTGCTGTTTTTTTTTTTTTTTGCCAGTTAGGGATTTTCATGGTCTCATCTGAACTGGCCAGCACTGCCATGGGTTAAGTCATGCAGCTGGTTTGTTGTGCATATCAGTTGCTTCTGTTTCATCAGCGACTTCTGCTTCACCAGCAGCTGTCTCTGATGTGTTTATATATAGATATGGTAAAAAGATAGGTAGCGAGATGTTTATAGATACAGATAGATATAGATGTTTATAGCTAGAGATGTTTATATAGATATATACATTAGTCTGAAGTGTGTGACACTGATATATTAAGTTTACAGCAGTGCCTGTGTGTGTGTGTGTGTGTGTGTGTGTGTGTGTGTGTGTGTGTGTGTGTATATCTATATATCTATATCTATGTAGAAATAGATCGATAGATAGACAGACAGACAGACAGACAGACAGAAAGAAAGAGAAATACCACATAGCCTTAGTGCTTGTGAAATTTTTCTGAAAATGCCATAATTTCACAACCGTCAATTTCATATCAGCTTGTCATTATATCTTCATTATAAATATTGAGCCATGTAACAATAAGTGTAATAATCCAGCTCAGTAAATATTTGGAATCAAATGCACTGATCATTTTATAACACATAGCCCCACTGACTGCCATAAATTCTGCTCTGTTTGGCAAATGCAGTACTGGACTCTTTTTTTTTTTTTTTTTTTTTTTTCCCAGGCTCACAGCAGTGAGTTTCCTTGGCTGGGTTTTCCCTCTTTGTAGGCTTTGCATGTATTGATACATTGTATATACAATGTATCAGTTCTGTGTTCTGTGTTCCATTCTAATGATATAATGTATCTGTTTATGCAAAGCCTACACAGAGAGAAAGCCCAGTCATAAGGAGCATGTCTGCTATGAGACAAAGTGCAGCACTACACCTCATGCCTCTTTAATTTATCCACCTGTTTCCACACACCATGTTGCATTCACTTGAACTCAAACCAAAGTTTGGATATTGTACATTTCTTAACAGCAGCAGCATTTTAGATTGCCCCATACTGGGGTATCAGCTGGGGTAGCACGGCCTTTTTTAGGGTGGCAGCTGCCACCCCATGCCACCCCCTAGCATCCGCCATTGGCTGCATGTGTCCTCTCCTTTTCAACAGGCCTCCCAAAAGCAGTGCTTGAAGCATGATGTTGTAGTTGCAGCAGAGAAAGGCCCATGGCTGCAATGAACATGGTGTGATAGTGCAGAAGCATGGCTGTTAATTGTTTTGGTGAAATCAGATAGTGGTGCCACAGGAAACAAGTGTGCATTTGTTTGTGTTTTTAAGAAAACTCCAATTTCTACATTATCTCTGGAAACTGAGATAATAGGTTACTTATGTCTGAATTATTATGGAGAGTTGTGAGTTTATAACATGACATAAACAGCCTAACAGACTATTGCTTCACTCCCGTTATGTAATTGTGGCACCATTCCACACACTGAAATGTAGTTATGGCTAACTGAGTGTAGTCTTTTCATTTAAGGGAAATAAATTACAGGCAACCAACAAAATTATGGAAACTACATTTATTATTCTAGAAAGTTGGATGTGACTATACTGTTATTGTGTGATCATCCTCCAAACTACAACATCATCACTCATGGTTAACACAGTAACCTCACTTTCATCATATCCAGAAATGTGAATTTATCTTAAAAAGGGGCATACTCGGCTGCTGTACAGTCATATTGGACCACACAGACCACTATCCTCCGTGTCAGCTGATCCTGAAGCTCTGCCCAGAGGACAGCAATCAACCAATCTGGTCCAACCAGACTATCTCAAAACAAAAAGAAAATTTCATCACATATTGGAAAGAAATGCCAAAATTGTAAAGTAAATTTTAATTGTATTCAACCCTAAACATAAATTACAGAAAAGCAGAATATCTAACAATTCCAAGTGACAGAAAACTGAGAAAAACCATAACAATGTACAGACTGAGTGGACACAGCCTGGCTGTATAGACAAGCCAACACAACATGTCTGCCCAGGCTGTGTTCAAAAGTCAAAACAGCATCCCATTTTTAAAGAAATAAATAAAAAGAAATAAGGGCCACATATTTTGACAGATATACCCTAAATTTGTTGTTCTGTCCACCTCTAAAAGAAAAAACCCATTTCTTTGTAGAGAAAACACAGTGTGCAGCTGTTTTATGTGAAGGGAAATTAATCAAACTTGAACAATATCACCGATATTTCAGCTGCTATCATCGTGAGTTTTACATCTATTGTTTTACTTTGTTAGGTTGCTTTTCCTTTTATTCTTGTCAGTGTTTAAATTGTATCAATGAATTACTCCCTTGTGCTTTGGAAATGTATTGAACACAGTGCCATTGCAATAAAGCACCACTGAAGTTGAGAAAGAAAAAATGTGTTTCCAGGTGTTGCTCACGTGCAACATGGGACTTCCTCCTGGACTCAGCACCTTCCCAGGGAAGCATTGTGTTGCACCGCCTTTGAGACTCACACCTGCCTGTAAGACCATTTAAACTCAAAAATGGCACAGCAGTGTTCAAAAGCACGTTCCTTATCTATTGACTAAACCATTTGTGTGTGAAAAACCGAGTTTTATTTTTCTTCCATTGGGGTTATTTATGTCACGGCACAAGACAAAATTGCCTCATTTCATGGCTGACAGTCGAGATTCCTGCTGCACTCCCATGCTTTAAATCAAAACTCTGGAGGAACTTTGGCTTTAATAATTTAGAAGGTAAAGATGGGTTAGACTGGAGTTTCCCTGTGTGCAAATCTCATGTTGCCCATCATATTCTCTGTTTTCTAGGTAATAGACCTGATGGATGGAGAGCCTGATCTCATCTTTGTCAAAGAGGAGGCATACGACGAACAGCCAACTGGACAAGAGATGAGGCTCCCAGGTAACAAAGACAGGAAGTTGGCCTTTGAATAAATATATCGTGATCACATCAGTTTCTAAAATTTAGGCTGTGTTTCTTCTAATTTTACAGGTGTTGGAACTTTTCAGGAAGACGCTGCACTTCATCGAGCTGTCAGTGAGCTACAGCTTCACCCCGGAGACTTAAATAACTTTCCAATGACAGATGGCACTCAGACACAACAAGGCACACAGCCAACACTTATGGACAACTTAATAGAAAACGCAACACTAGGCACTGTGGTTGACAATGCAAATCCTGCCTCAACTACCGGCGAATACCCAGACTATATGAACAACGTCCACATGAACACAACCAAAGAACCAGCCGTCCAGCTGAAACCTGTGAAGCCGTCGAAACGGTTTGAGTGCTTATTCTGTGGGAAGGTGTTCAACTATTTGAGCAGTTTAAAAGTCCACATCAGGCGGCACTCTGGAGAGAAACCGTTCAGCTGCACTGTGTGCGGCAAGCGGTTCGCTCAAAAAACATATCTGAAACTGCACCAGCGCGTACACTCGGGGGAGAAGCCATACAGTTGTTCCGAGTGTGGCAAAAGCTTTTCTCAGAAAAGCTCTCTGAACATACATGTGCGAACACACACAGGGGAAAAGCCCTACAGCTGTGTGGACTGTGGGAAGAGTTATGCCTACAAGTATGGTTTTAATCAGCATCAGTGTTTTAATTGATCAGTTAAACTTAATTTTGCTTGGTTGTTGATACTTCTAGCTACAACCAGGACTGAGGAATTTTTCCCTGAAGTGCTCTCTGTAGTGAGTACTTCAAATTGTGCCGGTTTGCCTATAAAAGACTCAAAGTGAAGGAGAAATGTTGATTTCAACTATTCACAGTGAACATAAAGGCCAGCTATATCATATCAAAGCATGTTTTATTGACAGACATGTTTTCCATTTATGAGATAAACATATGTTCTGTACAAATTTCTAATGTAAGAATTGTTGTCAATGATGTGTTATTCATCCAACACCATCTGGAGCTGATTTCTGGCTTCACTGCTGCAGTGACAAATGCAGCAACAGCACAAACAAGGATACAGTCTGAGCATTGCTTGCTAGTGTGCAGATTGGTCAATTTGATTTGATGGTTACATAAGAACCTTTATTGGAGGGCATTGCCAAATTTTACTATGCTCTTGAGGCCTTTTAAGTCAATTTTGAACTGATAGGAAGGAAAGTGCAATATAAGTTTGCAGCAACTCCAAAACAGCCTAATTTTGTGGAGGTTTTCAGTCATTGTCATTATAGAGAGGAGGTAGTAGAGGAAGCAAAAAAAAAAAAAATCGGAATTAAAAAAACCATTCATTTTCAAGTCAACGCTTGTCTACACAGCATATGTTTATGTTGGATAAGGGTGCCTTCTTTTGCACACTTGTAGCATAAATCTACTTTGAATTAAATCTACCACTTCACATCTGATGTGAAGTAAAACTAGTTTTAGCATTGGTTCACTCGCCACACCACACTACCATTACACATCATTTATTGGTCATTCTCAATTTCTTGGTTATTAGCCTACTGCAAAATTTGGTCTATCTCTTTGAAAAACATGACTGTTATCCATAAATGCTGATATGAAATGATTACATGTTCAATGAGTCAAGTGTTTCAGAATCCATTCTGGACTAAGTAACATCTGTATTCCTGTGTCAATACTGTAGCTAGACAATGTATTGTCTATGGTGACCAAGCTGTGTTAAAGTACCTTTAGTGTGAACTGTAAAGAAAACTTGAGTTCAGAAATCATAAGTTGTTTTTCCACAGAAATGTCTGTCTGTTTGAAATGTGTGCAGTCCTTTTTTTTTTTTTTTTTTTTAAATGGTAACAATTTTTTATTTAAGAGACCATGCGTCTCCTTTGTGAGAACTGTCATCATACCCAGACAGAGCAATTATCTGCACTACTTATCCGATCTGTGATAACATCAATCACCTGAACAGACCTCACTGACACAACTGAGTGAATCATCCCTGCTATTTTTGTCTTCTTACCCAGATCTTTGTCCCAAAGCCCTCGCACTTACTTGGTGTAATGCATTTGATCCCATTTTAATATGAAAATACTGCACTGATAAAATAAAGTAGTGAATTACCGCAGAATTTTGCAAGTCCATGCCAACTGGAATTTACACTTTTGGTAAAGTATCTGTCATTTATTGTGGAAATACTGTCATTCTGAATTTTCTAACTGGAAAATACTAAAACAGACATAAAAAAGGTTGTTCTGCACCACACAATGGCAAGACTGGTGGCACGGAAAACTGTAAGCACTTAAAAAAAAAAAAAAAAAAATCAATAGAAATATGACATGGTCACTGCCTGTATGCTAATACTTGAAGACATAGACATGTTCAGTTAAGCATTGTTATTGATCTTGCACCATGTGTGGATCACAGACATCCATTTTTAAGGTGTCTTACTTCTGGATGACCTCCCTATTCCTGTGAGACAATAAATGGTGATTGAGGTTCACCTTTTGTGTAAAGGTCCTTCCACATTTCATGCAGTGGAACGGCCTCTCGCCAGTGTGGATGCGGAGGTGACATTTCAGATTGCCCTTCTGGGTAAAACCTTTCCCACATAACATACACCTGTGGGGTTTCTCCCCCGTGTGGACAACACTGTGTACCCTCAGAGCTGACGGATTTGCAAAGGTCTTCCCGCACAACTTGCATAAGTTATTGCTTCTCTGGGAAGGGGCGAGAGGCACGCACATGTGAGTTTTGCTTTTGTTCTTGTAAGGGAGATGCTGCTTTGAAATTTGGCTGAGGTTTGGTTTGTGTGTTTTCATGTGGTGTGTTACACTGGCCTTGTCAAGAAACATCCTGCTACATATTTCACAAGTGAACTGGTCTTTGTTTGTATTGCTGTTACTTTGTAAATTAAATACATTAAAGCTGCCATGTTCATCTCTAGCTGGGACAGTGTTGTGTTCAGAGTCTGCCGGTAATGTTTGCTGTTCGTTTTGGCTGGGTTCACCTGCAGCGGTCATGGCAGTGTCTTTTTGACTTTCTTGAATGAATTGTACGTCATCATCCTCATCTTCATCTTCGTCAACTGCAATGACATGTGTGCTTAACAATTCGTCAGCGTCCCTGATGGTTATAAGCTGCAGGGAAGGTTCTCCAAGTGTACCTGCAGACCCAACCTGGTCCTCCTCCGAGCAGCAAGACACACTGCAGCTGCTGTCGTCAATAGAGTACTCAATGGACAGTCCCTCGGTGTCAAGAGCAAGGCATTCTTTGTGCTCTGTTGAGGAAAAACAGGAAACCAAAACACTGAAATAGCACCTGAGACTAAGAAGAGTACAGTGCATTTTACCTCATGTCAGTAACACTTCCATCTTTTACCTTCTGTATTCAGTCTGAGTGTTTCCTGTGTGCAGCTGTTTGCAACTTCCTCTTCACAATCCTCCTCTTTAATTTCAGTTACAGTTATTTGATCAGAAAATGTCCCCAATGACTGCAAATTAGAAAGAGAGAGAGAGAGGAAACATAAAGCCACATGGGTTATGACAGCCATGGTGTTTACATGCCCACAAATACTTGAGATTCTCAAGTATTCAAACATCATACCCCATTTAAAATAACACGGATATACTCTCATTCATGATGATGAAAAACCCAAATAAGATGCCCATTTAATACTGCTGTTAGTCAGGTTACCTGAGGATGTATACACTCCCTTTCCCTATTTATCACTGCTTTTTATTCTGTGCATTATTGGCTTCCATTGTGACCTTAAGGATATCAGTACTTTTCCATATAGATGTATATGTTTCAGCAGAACTGACCGCATTCATGTATATATAGGTGTATGTATGTGTGTGGATATGTACATGCATACATACATATTTTTATTTTTCAATTTTCTTCTCTGCTGCTTTAGGTGTGTGTGTATTCAGGTGGGTGGGATGGGAGGGTGTTTGTTGTATGTTGTATGTTCTCTGCTTGTCAATATTTCAAAATAAGAAAGTCAAAGAAAAAGAGACATATTTGTGACTGTAAAGTTATGTTCTGTCAGCAACAAACTAAATGTGCTCCTTTTGCACATGTGAGGACTTTGTTTTGGGAGACTGGAGCATGCATACCTGATATACTCTTGCTATTGCTATCGTGTTTATTTTTGTGTTGTGCACTTTGCCCTCATTACAACCAGGGTATCAGCTGTTATCACTTCTGAAGTTTTCGGGTCTTTCATGATAACAAGTATTTGATACCTATGCAGTGATCTCCCTCACCTTATCAGAGCACTGTGCGGACTGCCTCTCACTCTCCAGACTACATGGGCTTCTGTCTTTCCACATATCCATACACCAGTCCTTACCAAAGACCCCTTCAATGGTCGGCGGCCCCATCACTGAGGAAAAGTCAGGGAAGATGAGCTGACTGGATGATCATACCATTAAAAGCAGCAGGCACGTTGATGGCTACCGAGATAATGGCAGCGTTGAATAAAGCTAACAGTACTACCGTGGCCAGCCTCGTCCCCTGAGCCTCCGGTTTGCACACCCACGGAGCGACAACTTTTAGACAGTGTGGGGGCGTCGACTCTGACACTCAACTCGCACTGCAGACTGCTCAGTTTTTCTGTCAGGGCCGCGTTGGCCACCATGAGCCGGGATAACTCAGCCCGCAGCTCGGCCGAGTCCTCCTCCACCAGTTTGCACACTTCGCTCAGCGCGGACTTGGCCAACATCTCCATGATGGAGGAGAGCTGTGTGTGAAAAGAGGGGTTTGCCAACATCGCTGCTGCTGCTGCTGCTCACTTCATCCCACCTTGACGAGGTAAACAAAACAAATGAACGCTTTACTACCAATGACAGGCCACGACATGAATTGTTAATGGCTAAACAACATAAAAAATTAACTAGAATAAACACGAGGGGCACAAGTAGTCGATTAAGTGGTGCTGCTGTGTGTGCAACGAGCAGAGGGGGACCCAAATAAATGCAACAACCATTACGTGACTTCCGGCGGACGTAACCGGTCAGCTGCATTTTATTATGAAAGCACTTCTGGTTATCACATGAAGCCGAAGTCTTTTTTTCTAACAAATGGTAAATATCACAGGGCCTTCTTCCGCTTTTTTAGCCGTAGAATTCAAGAGTCGCGCTCCATTTGAACCAAAACACCTGCGAATATGAACACGGAGAAGGACTTCTCGCCTTTGACACCCAATATTGTCCGAGCGTTAAATGATAAACTGTACGAGAAGAGGAAAGTCGCCGCTTTGGAGATTGAAAAGCTAGTGCGGGAGTTTGTGGCCCAGAACAACTCGACTCAGATTAGGCATGTTATCCAGATCCTTGCGTCGGAGTTTGCGCTCTCCCAGCACCCGCACAGCCGCAAGGGGGGTCTCATTGGACTGGCCGCTTGCTCCATTGCCCTTGGTAAGGACTCGGGTCTGTATCTGAAGGAGCTGATCGAGCCTGTGCTCACGTGCTTCAATGACTCTGACAGCCGCTTGCGCTATTATGCATGTGAGGCCCTGTATAACATAGTGAAAGTGGCCCGGGGAGCTGTGTTGCCCCACTTCAACCTCCTCTTTGATGGTCTCAGCAAGCTTGCGGCTGATCCGGACCCCAATGTGAAAAGTGGGTCTGAACTCCTGGACAGGCTGCTGAAGGATATAGTGACAGAAAGCAACAAGTTTGACCTGGTGGCATTTGTCCCCCTGTTGAGAGAGAGAATCTACTCCAACAATCAGTACGCTCGGCAGTTCATCATCTCCTGGATCCTGGTTCTTGAGTCGGTGCCGGACATCAACTTGTTGGACTACCTCCCTGAGATTCTGGACGGACTCTTCCAGATTCTGGGAGACAACAGCAAGGAGATCCGCAGGACGTGTGAGGTGGTGCTGGGGGAGTTTCTGAAGGAGATCAAAAAGACGCCGTCCAGTGTGAAGTTTGCTGAGATGGCCAACATCCTGGTCATCCACTGCCAGGTTGCTGACGAGACAAAACTCACTAATGACCTGATCCAGCTGACAGCCATGACCTGGATGAGGGAGTTTATCCAGCTTGCGGGCAGAGTGGTGCTGCCTTACTCCTCTGGTATCCTCACGGCGGTGCTGCCCTGCCTCTCCTACGACGACCGAAAGAAGAGTACCAAAGAAGCAGCCAGTGCCTGCAACCACAGTCTGATGAAGTTGGTCACTCCTGAGGATGATGAGGACGAAGAGGAGAAAGGAGGTGGCACAGGTTCACCGGCCAGGGATGAGAGTTTGCCCAAAACGGAGTCAGATGGCAACGACATGCTGAATGCATCACAGGAATCTGTTGGTTTCAGCAATATCAGCTTCCTTACTCCTGCAAGCGCGGACAGGCCCCAGGTGACGTTGGACCTGGACGGCATTGTTCAGGTGTTGGACCGCCACCTCCACGACTCCTCCACTGGCATGATGACCCGCATCGCCGTGCTCAAATGGCTGTACCACCTGTATATTAAGACGCCACGCAAGATGTTCCGCCACACTGACAGCCTGTTTCCCATGCTGCTGAAGACTCTGTCCGACGAGTCAGATGAGGTGATACTGAAGGACCTGGAGGTGTTAGCTGAGATAGCGTCATCCCCTGCTGGTCAAACAGACCTAGCAGGCTCCTGTGACAACACCGACAACAAACTGGAGCTCAAGGTGCCAGAGGGGACCAAACCAGGGCAGCAGCCCAGCACGGGCTCCAAGGCAGTGGACTCATCCCCCTCCACTCCCAGTATGAACTCCTACTTCTACAAGTTCATGATTAACCTTCTGAAACGCTTCAGCCTGGAGAGGAAGCTTCTGGAGAACAGGGGCGCCTTCATCATCAGGCAGCTGTGTCTGCTGCTTCATGCAGAGAACATCTTTCACTCCATGGCTGACATCTTGCTGAAGGAGGAGGATCTGAAGTTTGCTTCCACCATGGTCCAGACGCTTAACACCATCCTGCTCACCTCTGCTGAGCTCTTCCAGCTGCGCAACCAGCTCAAAGACCTGCACACACAGGAAAGCTGTGCCTTGTTTTGCTGCCTGTATCGTTCCTGGTGCCACAACCCCGTGGCTACCGTGTCACTCTGTTTCCTCACACAGAACTACAGACATGCCTACGATCTCATCCAGAAGTTTGGAGATCTGGAAGTGACAGTAGATTTTCTGATGGAGGTTGACAAGTTGGTACAGCTCATAGAAAGCCCCATTTTCACCTACCTGCGTCTGCAGCTCCTAGATGTGGAGAACAACCCCTATCTGATCAAAGCACTGTACGGCCTGCTGATGCTGCTGCCGCAGAGCCAGGCCTTCCAGCTGCTCTCCCACCGCCTGCGGTGCGTCCCAAACCCAGAGCTCATGAGGACTGTCGATGAATCCAAGTACATGGAATCAAAACAGCAAGTCACCTCCAAACGTGCCTCCCACCCACAAATGGATTACAACGAGTTGCTCCAGCACTTTGACCGTGTCCAAAGCAAGCATCTTGAAGTGCGACACCAACGCTCCGGACGTGCCACTGACCACCTGGACAGGAAGCTGATGTGATTTCATTGTGCCATAGTGACCTCTGGCCCTTAAGGACAGAGGTCACTGCATTCATATTAAATAAATTGAGAGGAAGGTTTTACTAGAGGAAAAGATTGTCAAGATACTTTTGAAGCCAAAAAGTATTATATTAGTATGGTGAAACCTGGCCATTAGAAAGGCACTGGTTATATATTATCATGAAAATATTGATATCTTTTGTATATTTCTTGGCTGATGTTAAGGAGAGTGTTATGTAATGGACAAATACAAATATTAATAAGGAACTGGAAACAAATTCTTGATTACACTGTAACTATATACACACTGCTTTCTGTGAGGGATTGGAGGATGTACATAAAGGTTGATAGAGCATGACTGGTCATGGTGACAATATTACCACATCCTAAGTTTCTGTAATGCCAGCTGTCACTCACTACCTGGTGGTTTCCAGCTAAATGAACTCCTCACAGTGCTTCAAGTTAAACTGACACACCACTGGGTGTTGTATAGCACACAACTATTTTGTAATGGTGTACTCCATTGAACAGACCTCAGTGTGAATAGTTCAGGGCTGTCTTAATCTCATGTCAGCTTGAAAAGAAATCTCACATGTGACATATTTAACAAGCTTAACTGAGAATGTCAACTCCAGAAAGCATAGAAGACTGATGTTGTTGCACCTCATGCCATTTCCTTTATTGTTGGTTATTTAAAATCATGTTAGTCACAGACTTCACCATATCCAATTCCAGCTGTTGATTCCATTGTTTTTTTTGGTTTTTTTTTTAATTTGTTAAGTAATTTTTCAATGAATAGTATCTGCATTTTGTCATTCCTATGTGAAAATCAATAAAAGTGGACCATGTGATTAAACACCTACTTTGTGATTAAAAACATACTTTGAGTATATTAGAGTACTCTAGTACTCTAATATGAATTTTGGTGAAAAATATTACAGGGGGAAAGGAAAAAGAGGATACAAGAGTACCACTAATGTAATATTACACATGACATAGCCCTATAACCTTTTAAATTGTCCAGTCAAAGTTTTGTTCTTAATCAAGGTTAATTCAAACTCCAAAGTCTGTTAAGTCAGTGCCATGTGTTTCTTTCTCTTTCTCTCTCTTTTTTTTTTTTTTTTTTTTTTTTTTTTTTTTTTTTTTAACATGGTGCACACTTAACTTTGCCTTTAGATTTCTGCACAGACCATGAGGTCGAAGTACAGACTTGCTTGACTGTAGGGAATGAACAGCAACAAATACTACAATGCCAGTAAGGGTTTGTCATCAAGACTACATGTGACCTGTGAATATTTAATAAATAGTTAATTAATGTAGTCTTGTCTGTTCATGGCATCTTAAAGTGGGATTGCCATAAATGAAATGTACCATGCATAATGAAGAAAACATAGTAGCTGTGAATTTAAGTAATTGTACATAAATCTTTTTGCTCGGTGGGGCTGAGAGATCATTGCAAAGAGTTTTCTAGATGCCTGTTACAACAGAAAAAAAAAATGTTTAAAAGAGAACACTTGGTGTACTTAGATATCAGTGAATGAGTGCTGTAGATCTGCTTGTTCATAATTATTAAAGTACAACCAAATACTCATCTCTTCAGGTGTGACTTTATGATTTTTTGTGCCTTCTCCAGTTTTTAACTTGCACGCTCTGAGGCTCAATTTAAAACATGGGTCAGTGCATTTTTTTTTTTTTAAGGTGATTTATGGTGCAACAAGAGGAGCTGTTCTGGGTTATGCCTCAGAGCCACCCCCATCCCATGTTGCATGCCTATAACTGGTTGAAAGCAAATGGTACATCCTGTACATACATGAGGAGCACAGGTCTCACTGCCTGGCACAGACTGCTCAGTCTCGCTTTAGCTTTCACAGATGGAGGACAATTTGGAAGATAACAATTGTAAGCGTCTGGTGGAGTCCCCCTGCGCTCTGTGTGGGGAAATCTTCCCGGCTGCAGTGGTGCTCGGCTGCATCTCTTGTGGTTGTAGCTTCTGCGGCGCTTGCTTAGAGCAGTTCTGGGTACAACATGGTACCAAAGAGTGTCCCCTCTGCTGGGAGGAAAGCCACAGACTTCAACAGGAAGCCTGTGAAGAACATGGAGAGAAACTTTCTCTGTTTTGTGTCAGTGATTTGGAGCCAATCTGCTCTGTGTGCCGTCGGTCCGGCCTGCATATGACTCACACAGTGTATCCCATCAAAGAGGCGTTCAGGGATTGTAAAGTAAGCTCAATAATAATCTGCTTGTATTGTGCTGCTTGCTTGACTTGATGGTTTAATCATCTGATTTTCATCTGCAAGTTTTTGTTTGTGCAGAGCAGTGTTCCTATGCAGGTTTATGTCTCTCTCTCTCTCTCTCTCTCCCTCCCTCCCTCCCTCTCTCTCTGTCTCTCTCTCTCTTGTGTGACAACACTTTCACAGAGACTCCTTGCGGCTACATAGCACTGTGTCTGTCACCATCTCCTCATTGTCTCAGTGTTTGCCTCTGTATTTGTGAGCGAGATGAATGGGTGCACTCACATACACAGATGTGTACACAAAAACACAGAGCAAAGAAACCTGCTTGTCTGGGCCTATTCTTTTTCACTGAATCATTTCGATACTATTTTCAGTTAAAAAAAAAAAAAAACTTTGGTTCATCAGATTTCTAACTACTAACAGTAACAGAAATCATTTTAAAATTAAATACTGTTACAACATTTTATAAATTGAAAACTATTATTAAATCGGCTTAAACCAAAGAGTTCAATCAGAACTAAGTAAACAACTTTAATTAAGTTCAAGCTGCATTATTAAAACATGATTAGATGGAGTGTGGAATATCATATGAGACTGATGTCAGATATTTCCATGTGTACAAAGTGCAAAAACCAAGATATGTTTAATCAGTTGGAGAGTGTTATATCTGTCCAGTGACTTCATGCGCAGCAACTGTGAAACTGACACAGCATAAAGTGTGTGTATGTGTGGACGGGTTAGTGTCCATGAGTGCCGAGCTGACTCTTTTCAGCTGGCTGCAACCACCGGTAGCTGTGGAGTCGTGCCAGCAACTCCGTGGATACAAATCAAATCTCTGCTTGGGCATGTCAACGAGACTATCACTTATTTGGAAAGGGAGCGTGTAAGGAGAGCAGAGGAGCAGATGCAGTAGAAAATACAGCAAACAGAGATGTGATGCAAAAGCATAATTTTAACCCACTAAACTGCACAGATTGTAGTCATAGCCAAATGTTTATTATTGGTCTCCTCACTTGTTTCTGAGCCAGGAAAACAGACAGGACCAACTGGGTGCCCCTGTTGGCAGTTTAAAGCTATTACTTGATTTATATTTTTTTTTATATTGACATTTATCTGTCTTTCACAATATTTAAAGAGGCATGGGGAATGCAGAGATGCAAATACAATGAAACCTGAAGTTATCACTTGAAAACTTCATATTGCACTACTCTTGGATTAAATATCTTTAAGTTCTTTAATGACTAGAGAATCTTCCACATTATTATCTATAGAGCAAGACCTATCATCAGATCACTCAGTGAGTAATGCTTGTAATCATTGCCTAGTCTGCTGTAGACAGATGCATTAGTCGATCTCCGGTTCTCACAGATGATGAGGAATTATTGCATATTTAATTGCATTGTGGACGAGTCCCTGGGAGCTCTTGTTGAATATAGCCGTGGCTGCAGGCCCTAAAGATCCTTACTATCCTACCAGATTGGAAACAAACTGTGAACATTAACATAGGGCATGTGAGAAGCAAGGTCAGAAAAACATTCCTTCCTTTACTCAGGACTTATGACCATAGCATTTGCAGCCTATAGTAGAAACAGTACTGGCCTTGACAGTAAGCTCTTATGGTTTTATCTCTATCTCTCGACCCCCCCACCCCCCCACCCCCGTCTTGACCTATTTTTGGTGCAGTGTTAATCTTTGCACTTACTCCCACAACAAAATATTGGATTACAGCACAAAGTTCACCTAACTGTTAATTCACTTTTAAAGTTTACAAATTAAGTTTCTTTCAGTATGCCCAGACTACTGATCACACATCTTGCTATGAGGTGGCTATTAATAGCTCTGAAAAAATCTACAGAGTGCAGATTGACTGCCTTTGGATGAAAAAGGTTCCTATAGTGAAAAAAGAAATCTCAGAAATCTCAGTGGAAGTCCGGTGTTAGTCAGGAACCACTGGTAAATTTTTTGTCCTTTAGTTCTCTCACAATAATGTGAGAGTTGTGCAGTTTGAATACTAGTTTTTGTCCGTATATTTAAAATGGCAGGACAGAGTTCTCAGCCAAAGCCAAACTGAACTGTGGAAAAAAAATATACCTGTGGTCAGCACCGGAGTGTTTCCATATCAAACCAACCTCAACACAAATCATTATATCTATTTATATCCTTTCATTAAGTATTATTTTGTTTCTTCTGAAAATCTTTAACTAATCCTTTAGTTCCACTGTGATATGCTGCTTCAACACACTTCTCATATATCCATATCATAAATACTAACAAAAGGTCATCCTGAGTGCAAATATTTCACCCTCACCCACCTCTCTGCTCTCGTCCGTGTGATATTCAAGCCGCTGTCGGCTCCGGTCTGCTCAGATACAATCTCTTGAGCAGGGACTCATGTTTTATTCTGAGGGCAGTGTTTATTTGAAAAGTGCAATGTGCGTGCTCAACATAACACAGCGCAACATGGGATATTCCTGTGGGAGCTGAGCAATTGACACTTATTTCCAAGCATTACTCATGTTTAGATGAGGTAGCCCTCCACACACATGGGAGGGGCATTGTGACTATATCTGATCCCGCCTCGCCATCAAAGACCTCTGATGAAGAATGGCCAGCAGGCGCGCTCATCTTGAAGACGACCTCTCTTGTCCAATTTGTGGAAATATTCTCAGTCAGCCAGTGGTGCTTACTTGCAGGCACCGGTTTTGTAAAGCCTGTCTTCAGGACAGCTGGGAGACACAGGGCAGTGGGGATTCACATTGCTGTCCTCTCTGCTGGCGTCGTTCCTCCATGGAGCAAACAGTAGTGAACACTGCAGTGGAGAAGGCCTGTGAATCCTTCAAGGCCGACAGAAGCAAGAATGACCCAGAGGCTTGTAAGGAGCACGGAGAGAAACTCAAACTGTTCTGCTTGACAGACCTGGAGCCTATCTGTGCTGCATGTGAGAAAGGAGCCTCACACAAAGGACACAAGCTCTACCCCATTGGGGAAGGGGCTCATGACTGTAAGGTAGGCATGGTTGAAGTCTCCTCACAGTGATTATTCACTTTGGCAGAACATTTTCATTTTTATGGATGCATCCGATGATATGATTCATCAAGAGTCAACCTCTTACGTCAGCTGCTCTGGAAAGTTTTGGTTTCCACTGGGATTCAAGCTTCTTCCTCTTTCCCTTATTACTAGCAGCTGGAGAAATATTTATTGAAAACTTAAGAGAATTGTCTGTCTTGTTGTAGTTTGCATTTTATGTCTGCTGTTGTGACTTTAGGCCTAGGTTTTCCAAATCATAAAGGGAGTTACCTTACTATGGATACTTGCGGTCTATGGTGGAGCTACAAAATTAAACTTAAACTGAAGTTGACAATCATCATTCATTAGGTTGTTTTCTTGTTTGTTAATTTATTATGCAAACCATCATATTTCCTTAACGTGGTTGTGGCATTTAATGCCCATAGGAAATAGCACTGCATATGGCTAGTTCCCATCAACCAGTACAACTTAGTACAACTTTATACACTATAGGAGCATTTACAAGATCAAAATACATGCTTATATATTCACCATACCTAATCACTGTACCTGGACAGGACGTTGTTTAATTTACGACTTATTTATGAGTTTTTATTAAACAACTTTGTGGTTCTCTAAGCCCCGTATATTTTAAAACACGCCCATGTGTGAAGGTGATGGTCACAGTTCATTAACATCCTAATAATAGATTTATATTTTTGGCCACTACTTGGGTCCCTTAGACGGTTGAAACTAGACTCCCATGGGGTTTCTCCAGTGCACTACACCGTATTCATTCCACAAGTTCAATGCGCTCTGCTTGACTTCCTCCTAAGAAATGAGAAACGCTTTAGTACATCAAGGCAAATGTGAAATTAATCTAGTAATGCAAATCTTGCAGCCCCCTGTAGACTCTTAATTGCATGGACTCAACCTTGCTAATGGTGCCAGGTCATTAGTCCAGTTCTATAGATTTGTCCCTTTAATTCAATACTGTATTGTGCAGCTTTGCATTTGCAGGGGATGGCTGCCATGGAAGTGTGTGGCAGCTGAAAAGCCCACACTGTGCTGGCAGGTTGGCTGCCTGCCAGGTTGACCCTGTGTTTAAATGTTGATGCCTTGTCACTGACCTTCTAGGAGGAACTGAAGAGTGCATTGCTGCCTTTGAAGGAGAAGTTGCAGCTGTACAAGAAGGTGAAAATGGTGTGTGAGGAATCAGCAGCACATGTCAAGGTACTGTCAGATACATCAGCGCCAAATGTCACTTGTAACACTCTAGGGACAGAGGGGAGTGATCACCCTTCAATCCTCTTTTCAGAACCAAGTTGAACATACTGAGAGGCAGATCAAAGAGGAATTTGACGTCCTTCGCCACTTCTTGGAAGAAGAAGAGGCTGCCAGACTTAAAGCTTTAAAGGCTGAAGAGGAACAGAAGAATCAGATGATTAAAGAGAAGATTGAGGAGATGGACAATGAGATGACATCTCTCACCAACACAATTAGATTAGTGGAGCAGGAGATGAGATCTCAAGACATCCCTTTCCTAAAGGTAATAGACTAATGCTTCATACGGATTGAAATAGGCCTTCAAACATTTACACATCATGTTAACCATGTAAACCTTTTCTATTCAATGTTTTTCAGAACTACAAAGACACAATCAAGAGGTATGTGCCCTATAGTAAAGGTTAATGCCCAAGTGGCCTATATTCAGGATAACAGCATAGCTTCAGTGAAATTTAATGAAATTAATATAATCCAGAGAATTAATTCCATTCCACTATCATTTCAGAACCTGGCGATGTCCCTGGGACCCACAAATGATTTCGGGTGCTCTGATTGATGTGGCCAAGCACTTCGGCTCGCTTAGATATAAAGTGTGGGAGAAGATGAAGAGTATAATTAAATACAGTGAGTTCTTCTAGCAGCAATCTTGATCATGCCATATTAGTCAGCTCTACTCATCCACCTCATTAACTAGTGCCTCTTTTGCTTCCCAAGCTCCCGTGACTCTGGATCCCAACACAGCAGCTAGCTGCTTCTTCCTGTCAGAGGACCTGACTGTTGTACAGAGCTGCACCCAAATCTTCAAGGTGCCAGACAATCCAGAACGCTTTGATATCAGTGCTGAGATGCTAGGATCTGAGGGCTACAGCTCTGGGCGCCACAGTTGGGATGTGGAGGTGAAGGATAACACCTACTGGGTGGTGGGAGTGGCCAGTGAGTCCATCAATAGGAAGGGCAAGCATATTCTGACACCAGCAGAGGGGTTCTGGACTATAAGGTTTCGCAACGGAGAGCATAAGGCCTGCACCGCACCATGGGCACCACTGAACATGACCAAGGAACCACAAGTGATCCGAGTGGTCTTAGACATGGACAGAGGCAAGGTGACCTTCTTCGAACCTGGGGAGAGAACACCCCTCTACACCTTCACTGATGTCATCACACCCAGAGCCTTTCCGTACTTCTGCACTGCCTGTAAAGAGCATCCACTCAAAATCCTACCCACAAGGATATCCTTATCAGTGGAGCGCTAATTCTCTCTGGAAACATGCTGGCAAGCAGTGTTTACAAAACTACAATATAGATGGACACTAATATCTATGCAGCTATTTAATTATGTTTGTGAAGAGGTACTTTCTGTCTTTGTGAGAGATGAAGAAATCAGTGAAGGCAAGCTACAGTACTAGGTAGCCAAGAAAAAAAAAGAACGCACAAAACTCTACAGTTGTATTACAAATTGCATTAATGAAACACAAACTTGTTTTAAAATATTTAATGAGTTACAACCAAGCATGTGTGCCAGAAGATGTGAAATGCCTAGGTACACTATGATTTATACCTATAATACTGAAATGATGAGACATTTGTTACACAGAATAACAATCACCGTGTATGACTGAGCTTTATGTGACATGAATCTGATTTACTTCTGTGATATTCACATTGTTCTGAGGTTTTTTTCAGGGTCAGTGTCAAACAAATGTTATGGAACAGAGTTGTTAAAATTCTTATAAGGCACATATCGCAACAACGTGTGCTTGCAAACCCATGCCATTGCATAATATTCATTACTTCAAACATGGTAAGTAAAAGGGCTTCATCTTTCCTTCAGTATGTAACAGTGTATTAAAAAACTCTGGTTAGTGTTGAATCTAGTGGCCACATGTATTGCAGGTTGCATTCAGCTCTTTACAACCTCATGCTAACATAGTAGTAAGTCCATGACTTCACACGCATTGCTTAAACCTACAGACATGATTATTGTTGCAGCATATTTCAGAAAGGGTGCATACCCTCTGACTCAAAGTTTTTCTTGATACGTCTTCATGCTGGTGTAATCAGCAGAGTAAAGTTCTTATTGTAACATTTTTCCTATTTCAAGCAGGATCTTCAGGATGCTCACTTTATACATGTTGAAGCCCAAAGGCTTTTGAGGTGTTCGTTTGTCTAAACTACAAGAGGGAAATATTTAGAGAATGAGGGAACAAATTCCAACGCCTTATGTCCTGGTGTGTTATTCATACAGTGTTAAAATGTTACCTGCCACAATGCTATGGCTGCCTACATAAGTAGCCCTTCCATCTAGTATCCCTGAAGGGTTAAAATCCAGGGAGGGGATGCAGAGAGAACTAAGACTGATGTTCACACCAGCAGAAAAATGTGTCCTCTTTCTGCAGCATCTGTATCAGCATCTTATCTGAGGTACCCTGACTGCCCCGCCAGCACCCTTCATCTCATAGAGACATTCTTCCTTCCACTATAGCGTTGTATAGCTCTTCATCCACAGCCTCATAACGCCCAGCTCTAGCATTTAAAAAGTAGATCTGATCAGTTGTGAGACGTGGGTCATATCCTTCCCTCTGCAGCCTGATCTTCTGTATTTTAAATGTACCTAAAAGAAAATTCAGAGAGAGAGAGAGAGAGAATAGGATAAATTGTTTTCTTGACATGAAATCACTGATGATGGTTTATGTTTTTTATAGGACTATGCCAGTTTACCTGTGGTGTCTACATGTGGGGAGATTCGTAAAAACACAGGTCGTGCATAAGGAGGCAGGACACGTTGAACCTCACGAAAGAAAGCAGTGCAGTCAAAACTTCCCATAGTGTCTGCTATGGCAGCCATGCCTGCCTTTCCTTCCACACCTATGAGATATGAGACAGAGATTTAGGCTTACATGCTTTGTATTTATACAATATTTAGCACATTTGGACTTACAGCTACACCATTTGGTTTCACAACACTTGGATTATGCTGCAGGAGATGTTTGAAGTAGTTTTGTGTTCATTTATTTTTTCCTTTTTGGAACTACGTGTTCAGACCAATGGCAGCCACTACAGTTGTTTTTCAGAGGGCTGAAATGTACCTAAAGTAGCTAACGTGCTGCATGTTATGTGGATATTCAAACGCTACTTGTGATTCAAATGTTATGAGGGCAACTACCTAATACCAACATTTTCACTGTTTGGAAAAATATTTCTTTAAGTATACAAACTAATTGGTCACCTGGAACTGCCACCCCATAAACAGCCACATCTGTTTGACCTAGAAGACCACTGAGTGTGCCCTCCACCTCAGTGGTGGAAACGTTTTCCCCTCGCCAGCGGAATGTGTCACCACCACGGTCCCGAAAGTACATGTAGCCCAGCTCATCCATCACCAGCACATCACCTGAGGAGGCAACAGAAACAGACAGATTTTCAGCCTTGGGTCCCAGGCTGTAGGCTGAGAGTTAAAACACTGACAGAGTTAAATGCCTCTTCATGCTTCATTACCCTTAATGAATGCTGAAAAATGTAGCTTGACTCCAACAGTAAGTCACAGGAAAAGTATATGAAAGATACATTGATGTATTAAAAGACTAGCTTTAGATATATTTCAAATACCGACAGAAAATGTGTTTATATTTGAATGGTTCTGATAAGGAGTACAACTTGTGTTGAGAGATATTATGGGATGCAATATTTATTTTGACAAAACATTTTACCTGATAGGTATGCAGAGTCATTTTTCTTGAAGACATTGTGGGCTATCTTCTTCCTTGTGGCATCCTGACTTGCATAGCCGTCAAAGCGCCGCAGTGGATCCTGCTGGTTGATCCGACCCACCAGAAGCCCTGGCTCCCCTGCAGCAAACAGACATAGTTTCAGGAGACCACAAGAATGACATAGACAAGGCGAGTGGTTGGAGACTATGTCAAGCACAGTGACTAATCTGCCTAATAATTACCTGGGCGGCAAGGCACACAAAGACCCTGGCTGTTGCGAACCAGCTCCATGGTCTCCTCGTCAACCTTCACCAGGCGGATAGGGTACACATTGGGGAGAATGCGACTGTTGAAGCCACAGGCTCCCACCTGTCAGGACAGAAATAGCTACACTCTTATCCAATTAATTTTGTATTATTGCAGACACATGCAACACTGGCCACTGTGCCACACTGCTGACCTTGCCGTCCATGTTGGCAATACTACAGTTACACTCAGTGGCTCCATAGAACTCGCCGATCTGTGCCACCCCAAAACGCTCTGTGAAGGCCTCCCACACGCTAGGGCGCAACCCGTTCCCGAGTGCCAGACGAACCCGGTGGCCCTTTTCGGATGGGCGCACTGGCTGGGAGAGTAAGTAGCGGCAGATTTCCCCAATGTACTGCACCACCTATAGGGAAAAACAGTGCTGCTATTATGCCTGCTGCTAATTCACAATGTATAGACAGGTGACAAAGTAAAGGAAAAAACAGAACAAATGAGTGGAGAAACCTAGGGGAGCGGTCTCTTCCAAGATGACAATAATGTCCCCATCCACAGAGCATGAGGGCTCACTGAATGGTTTGATGGGTTTGTAAATGATGTAAATCATACATTAGGAGGCAGTCACCAGATCTCAACCCAGTTGAACTCCTATGGAGATTTTGGACCTACTTGTTAGACAGCGCTCTCCACCACCATCATCAAAACAGCCCAAATGAGGAAATATCTTTTATAAGAATGACGCAGAGACTTGCAGAATCAATGTCAAAGTGCCCTGAAGCTCTTCTGGCAGCAAGTGGTGGCTCATTACCTACTATGTGTTGTTTTTTTCCCTTTCATTTGTCACCCGTCTATGTTTCATAATAATTAATCTGACAACTGAAATCAACTAAATATTTTACTGATTTTGGAGCCCTTACAGTGCAGTTGTACTTGATGCAGTCTTCCCAGAAACGGCTAGCTGAAAATTTCTTCTTCACTACCACGGTGAGGCCATTGATCAGACACTGACCAACTCCCATGATGTTACCTGACAAGGAGGACAGAGCTCATACTTAAGACTAAAACGACTCAGCAGGAAAGATGAAGAGTTATCAAGAAGCAAAAGCTAGTTCAACATACCAGCTGAGTGATACAGGGGCAGGCAGTCGTAGATGATGTCATCATGCCGCATGCGGAAGGCGTAATACCCAAAAGCAGCAATTCTGTAGTAACTGTTTGGGAGACACAAGGGGCTTAAAAAATTTCTCACTTTCCTGAAACTAAATGCACAGCAACTGTGACAACTCCAGCTCTCAGAGTGAGCCTTTTTAAAAAGCGACAGCTCAAGAAAACGTACCGACTGTGTACCACAATGGCAGCTTTGGGCAGTCCTGTGGTGCCAGAAGTGTAAATATAAAACAAGCGGTCTGTGGAAGAGAACACAGTAGAGCATAAAAAACACAATCTGGAAATTTAAGATTTTAGGACTGATGTCTTCACAGTGTTTTGCTACCCTAATAAGGCCTGTGCTACCTAAATTAGATTTTCCTACATGTTCATCAACAGATTTTGAAGACATCTTTATTGCTGGAGTCATGCATACCCATCTATTGTGTCCATCAAATGATGTGTCAAAGAAAAAAAACAATTTTGCTCTCTTGGCCAAGGCAATTCTCTAATTTTGCAATTTTAAATGTGAGGTTTGTGCTTTTGTGGTGTAGCAAGCTATGTCTTCATTTGCTTAAGGCAGACTGGCCACCGGTCAAGAAGAACCTAACAATAACTGGACATTGGTGAGTCAGGCAGCATACACCTCAATCACTCCGCCATATCTATCATCATTTTTTTGAGCGGTGAAAAATAGTTGTCTTGAATACAAAATGACTCATACATCTTATCAGTTCCGCATAGCCAAGTAATCAATTTGTGACTTACAAAAATGGCAAGTGGATTTCAGTTCAGAAACTGGACTACTGAATGACAGATATTAGTTTATCTGTGAGGCATGCTCATTCCTTTTCCACACATTGGGAATACAAAAAGTGTCAGCTCAATAAGGAAAAGCAAAAATAGTTATCAGCCAAACACAGAACAAAGGAATAATTGTGAACGTGTTAAGGGCATATTTCCCTTTAGCATCTTGAAGAGAATAACTGTTCAGTGCCGTGTTCAGTTCAAATGGGACACTCACCACTGAAGCCTTTGGGAAGAAGGCAAGGAGGAGGAGGGAGTTTAGAGGCAGAGGCTAAAATGGGATCCAGTGGTTGGGCACCCAGACGGGCCAGCTGTTCTGCACTGAGCTCCCCTGTGCAAAACCGTACCATGGATTCAGCCAGGCTGGAACTCACCTCCAACATGGCTGATATTCAGTGAACAAAAGGGACAAAAGAGAGAGAGAGACAAGAAGGGACATATCAGTCAATCTAGTTCCAGTGCTGCAGTTTGAATAATATTTAATACAAACATGTGATTGAATGTGTGTGAAATAAATCTAAAAAACATAAATAATTCAGACTTCAATAAAATTATCCTTATTGTAAAAGGCAAGACTGATTATTTTGTCATTGTCTTTGTGAAGCAATATTGCCTGCTGAAGACATTCCATAGGTATACAGTAATAAGGGTCAATGTGAAGCGTGTGACCTCAGACACCACGGAGACAATGCACTGGAATGAGTGAAGTCACAGAAGAGCTAGAGTGTCACTTAATGTCACCAGCAGGAAAATAGTAATTAACTACAGACAGCAACAGCATGATGCCACAGAGCAACTTAACATATCACAGTGCAATGTTACACACAGACAGAACGGTTAACTGTGACATCATAGAACCCCAGGGATGGCCAGAGTGTGTGATGCGGCACACAGAATGTTAATGAAATATTAAGAATAATGGCGTTAATCAACCAAATGCAAGAGCGAGGGCAGAATAAGCTTAATTAGTCATTTTGACTGCTAGATAAATGAGAACTAGTGGTGCAATAGATATCACATTATAAAAGCACTACGGAAAAAAAGCTGTGTTTGTTTGTGTTTTCTGTTTGTTATTTTGCAACACCTGAATAGTGAATGCTGCTGTTGATCAGAACAAAATCTCCTTTTATTTCTTGTTTCAAAATGAAATCCATCCTCCATCAAGAAATGTGACTGCTGGTATAAGCAAAACTTAATAAAGTTACTAATTTTCTTGTTTTGCTTGCAATGATAATTCAATCAAGTATAATATTACAGGTGTAATATTATCAGGTATCACAGCATTGGAATGAAAGCCTCCAGAAACATAGAATAACCTAAACATCAACTCCCCAATCAGCCTTGCCCAACTTGATTATCACAGTCTTACCATCGGCCAGCTCAGCTCCGAACACAATGCCCCGTGATCCTGATACTCCAATACAGTGGAGGAGGGAATCACGACGAAGGTTGAAGTTAATCAGTGCAGATTCCACCCCCACCTTGGCCAGGCCCAGCCACAGGGCCACCTGTAGTGGCCTGCTCTCCATGAAGATAGCCACCACATCGCCGGAGACCCATCCCTGGCCTCTCGCCCACTGGGCCACCGAGTTACACAGCTGGTCTAGCTGGGTGAAGGTCCACGTTTCCCCTGTTGCCTCATAGATCAGAGCTGGTTTGTTTGGGTGTAGTTTTACTGTCTGGGCAAAGATGGAAGGAATGGTGCTTCCACATCGCATGTGACGCCACAAGGCCAGCTTCACTCTCAGCAGCACATAAAGGCCACTAGGGCAGAAGGAAAGAAGGGGGGGAGATGGAGAGAGTTGGTAAGTGGTACAACCACAAGCCTCATCAGAGCTTTATTTGGACACATTAACCTTACTTGAGGTCTCTCTTGGCAGTGCGTGCAGCAATGTAGAAGTATTTCCAACTGCTTGTGCCCAGATAGACCCCGAGGCCTGCTGCCAGACTCCAGGACCAGGACACCCCGAAGAGACGCAGCAGACCCAGGGAACCCAGAGAGACTGAGGCACTCGCCACATTGCGCATTCTGGTCATGGAGGAAGTGGTGAGAGATGAGTTTTGGGACAGCCATGAACAGAGACAAACGTGGGTTTAAGTCACTCATTAGTTTGTCTAGTATACTGCACATATACTACACAGCCAAATTCGCGTATTTAACAGCTTAAATAATGATATGAGCCCCCTTAACTTGGATAAAGTTGTCATTAACAACATAAACATGCAGTCAAAGTGGAGCAGAGTCCACCAGCTCACATTTGAGCAGTGTGTATAGATAGATGTCACAGCAGGTCTTATTATGTGTCAGCAGCATCGCTACTGCGCATAATCTAAATGCATGCATTGTAGACAACAACTTACCTATGAATCAACAGCAAACTGGAGCGGCGTCACCTTTCACCTACTAACGCCGTCTGCAAAAGTTGTGGTTAATTTCACAGGAGAGTGTGGTCAGTAGTATTCAAATCCCCTTCCGGATACCGAGAGCGTTTGGTGGCCACAATGTAGCTTGTGTTACACCAGTGGGGGAAACAGTTTCCAAGTGTTACAATAGTTTTACAGTTCGCTTGTCAACGCGGTTGATGTAGTAGAAAGCATTTTACACGCAAACGACGTTTGAGAAAATGTCAGTCTTACATGAGCGAGTCCTGTCGCCGTGTTTTCAAAGGAGAGCGCGGATAATTTCTCAACGACCAGCGGAATTGTCGGAAAACTGAATGAGAGCTGGAAAATGCAGAGTGAATCAAGCTATTTTCTGTACTCCATATTGAATGGTGTCATAGCAGCCGGAGCACCGCCCACACTGGGTTGGTGCCTTTTTCCGAGCTCAGCCATTGGATAAACTGGACGCTCGTTACTATTTCCTCAAATGTGATTGGACGACGTTCATCCCGTTCAATTGCTGCACAGCTTATCTCAACCATTAGAATATTCAGGTGCCGGTGGCGATAGTAGCCTACCGTTACATGGGCCACTACAAAACAAATATTTTGAAATTAGGTAAACGTGAGCTCCATTCATCCTTTAGTCTCGCCAGCTTTTGGACTGCACTGCACGGCTGAATTATAGACTTCGGTTTTATTCACAACACACTAGCAAAAGGGATTTCTTTTTCTTTCTTTCTTTCTTTCTTTCTTTCTTTCTTTCTTTCTTTCTTTCTTTCTTTCTTTCTTTTTTTTACACAAATACTAAAAATCATTAGTGCAGACTGAGGGGATGCCTGCGTAAGTCTGTGTAGGAGCTGTTTCCTGTGGTAATGGATCTCTCAGCGTGGAGGGCACAACAAACTCTGTACAGCACTGCCCTCCTTAGTAAGATGTAAACCCAGGGATCCAGGATCTGATTCCAGGAGGCCATTCGCAGACCCAGTAGAATTAACCTCTCTGGCTGATGTTCTGATGCACCGGAGCTCTGGTGGATCTGCATCACTGACACCAGGATGTGGATCTGGGTACATAAGAGAGACACAGGGTTACTTAAGAGTGTAGTCCTTCACCATCTACACCACTGACAAACTATTAGAGACTACAAATTTTTTTTTAAAAGGCTACAACAGTGAGTGTGCGTGAGGCATAGGACAGTTTTTAAATGGAGCAGTACTCACAAGAAAGGGACTCCAGCACACACAGGACACCACAGTAATCACTGCCAGCTGTGCCATCATCTCCACCTCCAGTGAGCAAAAAGAGGAGGACGAGGATGAAGAGGATGCATGAGTTTTGCAACGAGCTGCAGACTTTTGTTTAACGCTCTTGGAGCTCACCCTGGCCTGCAGCAATACCAGGCCACTAAGGATGTTACACAGCAGGGAGAGTGTGAGTGCTGTGAGGCCCAGGCATGAAAAGGCCAAAGCCAGGTTGGTGTCAGCAGCAGACCGTGGGCCATGGATGGGCAAGAAACACCAGGTGCCAGGAAACTGGAGGGTGTAAGAACCAATGGTGAACAAAGGCAACATTGCTAGAACAAGTGCGAGAGAGGACAGAAGCAGCACAACTCGCCGGACATGAGTCACTGTGATTATGGCAGCGTGGAGCAGAGGCTGGGTGATGCCCATACAGCGCTCCACTGCCATGGCACAGCCGAGCAACAGAGGGCACAAGCCAAAGAACACCATGCTTGCCCCAAAGATCTGGCAGAATTGTTTGGCAGGCTGTATGGCCTGCATTGTTTTCTTGTGCCTCTGACTATGATCCATGTGCATATACATGGCAAAGGCACCTGGGATCACGTGACCTCCAAGGTCAGCCAGTAGCAATGTGCCTGCCAAAAGCAGAAATGGCGCTTTGGCTTGGCGGCGAAATCTAACACGGGATTTGGCCAGGATGCCCAGACCAGTGAGGTTGGAGATGGCGCCAAAGGTCATGGTGAAACAGGACATTCCCAAGCCTGAAGGTTTGTCAGGTAGCAATGTGCTACTATTTAGCAACAGCTGATTTGGGTATTCGGAGGAGTTGATCTCTGGGTTGTGGTGGAGGGTTGAAGGTGCAGAGGAGGTACAAAATGAGGCCATGATGTAGCAGAGTAGGTATCCTCAGCTTCAGTGTTATCTATGAAGAGTTAGAAACAAAGTTAAAAGTATTTTTGATAAATGGTTCCCACGATTCACACCTTTGCATAGCATAGCTGAATTGGTTCCAATTAAATCACTAATTCCAACATATCTTTACCTCCGCTGCCCTGGTAACTTGCAGGCATTTTAAGTAATTCACAGATTGCAGTGCAGGCCTTTAACGTGCTATTGTGTACTAATGAATGCTATGACACATGCCTCACTGAGCAGTGCAATGACTGATTATTACAAGTACATTTGGTCTGCCAATGGCTCTCGAGGATTTGGACCTTAATTAGGACAGCTGCTATTGCATAGGCACTAATGAAGAAGAGTAAATGAAACCTCGCCAGAGCCTCTTTATTTTTCCTGAATCTCTACCCTCTGTTTTCCTTTAGACATCGCTCATGGGCATGCACACACACACTCACATCTGCTTGGTAGAAATGACTGCATGCATACACTCTCACATATACAAACACTTCGAAATATGAATAATAATGGAAATGATCCATGAAAGCTGAGTAGCAAACAATGTGATCATCCCTGTATGTCTTGTTTATAAGATGGATCGAGGGTGAGATGATTTTTTTTTTGGCATTTTTGCCTTTATTTGGAGAGAAAAATAAGCAATGACATGTGATAATGGTCCCAGGCCCGATTTGAACCCAAGATGTTGCAGTTAATAGTATGCGGCTCAGCTAACTGAGCCACCAGCATACATTCACTGGAAGTTTTGTAACATATTTTTAACGGATTCCACCAGCCTAATAGTGTGGCAATGAAGGGAACTTGTGTCATTTTATTTCTTGCTACTTTCATCTAGTAGCTTTGCACAACATGTTCCCAGACCAGACACTATGTATGCCTATTGCATAAAAATTGTTCTCCTTTTTCAGCACATTTCTTGCCCCCATTTCACATCTTGGAGCTGCCACCTACCTACCTTGGTCATTTATCTTTTACCCTTTCTGGAACCTCTCCATCCCTACTCCACAGCTTCTCTCCTGACAGTTTCCTTAACTCATTACCTGGTTTCAGCCAGTATTTTGGTTTTAGCTGAACTGTCATAATGCCAGGAGAGTGTGACAGTTTATGGTGTGTGTGTGTGTGTATGTGTGTGTGTGAGAGAGAAAGAGATGGGTGTAAAATATGGGATACAAAACACCTTGCAATTAATATGCGTGTCTTGAGAAAGGCACATCACATTTCCCGCTCAGACGCTCCATTGAAAAGAGAGTGAAACCAAACTCGTATAGAGAACGATCAATTACAAGGAATCTTAAACAGCAACAGCAGCCTTAGCTTCACCTCTCTACTCAGTGTTTATCTTCATTAAAACTTAAAGGGGTTACGATCTTGCATTGGCAATTTCCACTCCATTATAACACATGCAACAAACTCTAGACCAACTGTCTCCAAGAGGTTAATGAAGTCTCACTGTCCAGAGTAATTTTAATCTCAGGCTGTACATAGGGTCACAGCAGTGTTGTGCACACACTCCCTCAGGGGACAGGGTGTGAATCTTTAAAAGGACATTCCTCTTTATCAGCGCCAAGGGCTACAAGTTACAAAGATGAGCTATTTTTGAAATACTTCTTCTAAAAATAATGAAACATCTGATGATGAGACAAGAATTATGAAATACTGAAACAGAGCATCAGAAAAACAACTGTTCTTACAAGTGCTGACTGTATACTGAATATGTACTCAGCTGCTCAGTTTTAAATTTGCACGCTCAGTTACTTTACAAAATAATTCAGGAAAGGAGAGCTCTAAAGCTGATTTTTTAGGCAATTTTTTTAAATTCAAAATATATTCTGCTTTCTGTTTGCATTGTGGTGTGGGACAATTGCCAAACATGAGAACGAACTAAAACTGGTAAGACTCCATGAGTGCAATGCTTTATTTAAAGAACAATTGCCCATAGAAAAATCTCTATAGAGTGTATTTTTCTTGTTCATACAGCAGAGCAGAGTATTGAATGCATGTTGTCCTCATGGTTTGTTTCCTTCCTTGGGTTTCAAAGAAAAAATAAATCATAACTATCTGGATTGTTTCCGTGTGTTTACTATATTCCATTACCCAGTGAAATTAAACTGTATTTTTCTATTATATGAACTGGGAAAGTGCACTCACCCCATTTACTGTTCCTAAAGTGAACCACAGCAGGCTATACATTATACTAATAGAAAGTTCAGCCTATACTCTAAATGAATGGGCCTTGTTTTAGTGTTGCTAACAAGAACAGAAGACATAATAAAAACAACAAAAAAAATTCACATTAAGAACATGAACACAGTAAGTATACTTAAAATGTGCAGTTCACATCAACACTTGATCTTCTGTCCTTAATCATCAATGATAATAACTGAGGGTCAGCAGAACTATTGTTCAATACATCAAGAGGAACTGCATCGATGACTCAAAAGCCAGACTTTTTATTAAATTTTGAGCCACTTGTTCACCATTTTCTGTCAAGATAGCCTGCTACACAATCTTTGGAGACACCACTGTGCTTTTGATTGGTTCTTGTCACCTTAGCTTTAAGTCACACACTCCTCCGCAGGCTCCCCAGAGAGTAGACAGGGACACTAATTTGTTGCTTCAGTAAAAAAATAAATGACTATGTGCCCTCCTTTTACCCATGCCATTTTTGCACAGCTACCATATTGAATATAATGGAGTAATTTTGTCATATAATTTAGATAAATTGATTATGTGCCTATTTTCCTTTTGTACAACTGACTTTTATTTTTTCCACCCATGTCTGTTAATTCTCCCTTCCTGCCTTGTCAACAGTCAAGGTGCCTACAACAAGAACAGCCATGTGACAGGCTGCAATTTCCCCGGTGTGAGTGCGAATAAATGACAAGAGGTCTGCCTGACTCAGTGGGTTTCAGAAGCTCTGCTCAGGACAGGCAGAATTCTGTGACCAGTTTCAAAAGAAACTTGTCATGTCAAACTCATCATACAATATTCTGTGGAGATGCTTTGGACAGATGAGCGATACAGGTCACCATATCTTTCTTAGACAACAGACAAGAAGCCTCTGTTACCTCCAAGTCTCTTGCTGAGTTTGTATCGCTGAATGTTTCAAACAACGGATTAAATTTCTCAGCAGCTGCAGTGTAATCAAAGTGTTAGTAACCATTAGAGCTTACACACACAGTGTTAGGAACATCCAGCCAGAACAGGGATAGAAATTCAATTGCCTCTGTTGTCAAGGCTTCAAAATCCCTGTTACACTTAATCGTCTCCTTTTTCCTCTTATATATCTCCCACTCACAGCTAAAGTTGATGTAATGGGTAAAACCAACACAGGATCACAGCTTTCTCAGGAATTCACCTTGTTAGTTTACTGCATGGAAACATGGAAATAGTTTTCAACTTTCACTTGAACTAATTTGCTCCCATACACAATTGTCAAAAGCATGCTATCAAAAAACAAATGAACAAGGCTATCAGCAGTAAATGAAACTTACCTTTCGATGACAAATTACAGAGATTGAGAGAAGAGAGAAGGGAAGTGTTACCCACCTGCTGCCTCAGTGTGTCTCTCTGGTCTGCAGAGCTGCCTTCGCTTTCCAAATTCAAGCGTCCTTATATTCCACACACAGTCATTTTCTCTCCTTCTCCCCTGTCTTCTTCCTCTGCCTCACAACTTAGGCTCTTTCTCTGCAGTTTGACACTCTGTGTCTTTTGTGTCTGGGCTGATGTGTCTACTTGCTTGACCTGCCTCTTTTGATGTCTGTCCATTAGATTTTTTTTTTTTTTTTTTTCAAAATTTGCTGAACGGATTCGGTGCACGCTGAACAGCTACGTTCAAAGTCTGCAAATACTTAAATCGTCTAGTTAAATGTTCATAGTGTTACCAAAACAATTACAAGTTTCTCTGTGTTTATGTCTATAATTATCACTATCTACTGTCACATATAAAAATCACTGGACACTTAAAAAGCACAGGCATCAGAGCAGAGTAATGCTCTTTGCTCACCCTGCAGGTCTCTAATGCACCTGTGGAATCCTGGATGGAAGATTAGACATTATTCACACAAGATTACCCCAACACAAAAGTGTAATGTCAGCCTGACAGATATTTTAGTAAGTCTAATGCTTTTACTGAAGCTTTTTTTTTCCTTCTCCAGGAGGCTCACTGCAGCACCAGCAAGGAATACTGAAAACTGATGCTCACTTCAAAGAGACATGGGTCGTGCTGCTGTAGAAATTTGGTTAGAAGGTGCATATAAATCTAGACGGGCCTCAACTTTGAGCGTAACAAGCTTCGTAGTGTAGCTGGTTAAAAAGGCAATACTTAGTCATCTACAGTAATGTGTAGTTTTGTTGTAATTTGTTGCTGGAGCTAATTAAGGTTTGTTTTTGTCTTTTAAATGAAAAATAATAATAAAAAAAAGTTTAGGGCACATTTTGAGACTTCAGAGTTCTATGATCCACCAGAGGAAATAAGAAGGAATGAAGAGGGGAGCGAAAGAGCTTTTTTTTGATTTCTGCTGCCTGTATTGCCTTCCGTTATTTGCTTTACAGATCAATAAGGCAAATGAGTGTTGCAGCGACCAGCAAAGAGCTATGGGACAGAGCAATAGCCATGGATTCCTGATGGAACATTGTGGAAAAATAAAGACAGCAGAAAAGGGAAAATCAATAACTCCAATCTTATTTTGTTAATTTCTTCCGATTGTCTGTTTCTCAATACCTACCTCTGTCTGGGTGTAATTTCAGTAAAGCCAAACAACAAAACATATCTTCCTCCCTCAGATGTTTAAAATGCAATCCAGGATTTTTACCTTCTAGTTTTAATACTTATTACAAAACTAGTACTGGAGAGACCTTGGTACCAGAATGATAATTATTCCATGAGAGTAGCCTGGCATTTACATATTTATTAAAAAAAAAAAAAAAGTACAGTGTGAAGCATATAAAAGATGTGAATAGATAATTCAAAACAAATATAATTAAATTTGAGCAAACAATATAAAAAGAAGAGTTGATTTCATGACTTGTTCTGTCCATACAATATTCTAGCAGACAATAATAGCAGTAGACATTTTTGAACATTCAAGTTTTGAGACAATGATTACCTGAACCTAACAAATAATAAACTCTATGTCTACTCATGCATTTAGCTCTCATTCATGTAACATTAATTTGCCTCTTCCTGGAGCAGCAAGACTGTAACTTGCTCAACTTTATACAGATTTGTACAGAAATATACAAAAAAAATATACATTTCAAATCCATCTTTGTCTAAAAATGTCCTTATTTGTTGGTAATATTTATATAACATTTCTAGGTACAGCAGAGAAAAACAACAAAAACAAACAACTAAACATCCCTGTTCCTGTAAATACAAAAAAAAAAAAAAAAAAAAAAAGTGTTACAAATAAAGTGGCAGAAAATCTTTCAGATTGTCCTAGCTACCTGGGTGATTTAATAAGCCCAGTTAGATGATCAAACCAAGATTTTTTTTTATTGCACGCATCAAAATGAACAGAAGATATTTACTATTTTTTTTCTTTGAGGAGTATACTCAGCATAATATACAACAAGATGGCTATCATGAAAGTAAAGCACAGAATACTTTCTATTTCATTGCCTTAAAATGTATACTTAAACAGAAGCTTATGCACTTTCGGATAGAATGATCTGTGTTTTTTGAAAAATACTGACTGGTGTAGATATCATTTTCTTTCCAAAATATACAGTATTTTGGAGTCTGGAATTTTACAAAGTATTTTGAAATGGATGCTTTCACTTGTAGAATATTATTATTAACATTTCTGTAGCTTGAAATATAAAGACCAACTCATGGTAAAGAATAATACTATATACAATATATTTCCTTGAACCAAACAGGTGTACAAGCTAAAAAAAAAAAAAAAAAAAAAAAAAAAAAAAGAAAGAAAGAAAAAGCAGGCAGCAGTCCACCACAAATCTTTCAGGAGATGGCTTATTGTCAGGAAATGAGTCAGAGTCTGATGATGCTTCCCAGGCCACTCTTTCTCTCCTCAGATATGAGACTCTCCTGTGTTCTGGGTGCTCTTGGAGGTCTGAGGATGACAGAAGGTGTAGGCGACCCAGTCAGTCACAACAGACTCATTCACTGCTCTTTCATTATGCTGATTGGCTCTGCTCAGTCACCAAGATACCGCATGCTTCACTTCACACCAACTGCTTTGCCTCCTTATCTCGAGGCTCCGGAAGAAAATTATAAGTTTGCTTTTTGAAATGGCTTCCTCAAGCACTTGGCTCTAGTGTGTTTCTTAAATGTCTTTTAAGCAATCTCACAGAGGAAGTGGTGATACAGATCATATCTCTTCTCATTAAATGTTTGAATTAATGGGCTGATTTATTTTGTAAAAAAAAAAAACAAAAAACTTTGCTTGGTGGCATTTTTAAATGTAGCTATTATTTAAAATATTGCCTCAAATAGACCTTGTAGCTTCTGTTTTTCTTGCTGAGCTTTGTGGCCAGTTGGAGAGCTTAGTTTCTTACCTCTTTCTAACAATTTGTCTTTGACAAAATACATTTTGAGGACTAGTAATCGATGGCTCAATTAATTTTTATTTATCATTATGAATTCAGCAAATCCTTCGGTTTTATATTGTCATGACTGGTTAAGATGGCGGTCATTTATCCTACTACATTACTGGAGAATACAGATCAATGTTATAGATGTTTGTATGTAACAAAGACACTACAATTAAATATTGAGCTTGTAAGACTGCTCACCTGTGCCTTGCTTGCCTGGGAAGACGTGAACTCGGAGTACTTTTTCTTCTGAGGTGCACAGAAACTTGAAAGGAAGCTGCCATACTCTTCCCTCACCTGCAGAGGGAAGGGTGCACAGTTTACATATCAGTAATACCTTAGTGGTTATTTGCCTATTCTCTTCTGATGCTTTGAAGGAATGTGACCAACCTGTTTGGAGAGCAAACAGTGCATGATGAAGAGCAGAACGCCCTGCAGGCTGTTGAGGAGAGTGAACAGGTAAGTCATGGCTGATGTGCCCTCGTCAAACTGGAAACAGCCAAAGATCCACATCGTGCCCAGCACACACAGCTGAGCCACGGCAGTGATGGTAAATGCCCTGCAGGAGGCAGCAAAGATACACATCAGTCAGATTGGAGGCACCTCCGTCAGCATGGTAAGTTGCTGATTGCAGACTCACTTAATTTTGCGTAGGTTGGTCAGGTCAGGGTTTAAACTTGAGAATTTCTGTGCCAGCTTCCAAACAGTTATGAGGAAGAAGAAAATGTTTATCTGAAAAGGAATGGAGATAAGTTGTTATGGAAAAAAAATAGAGGTCAATTTTAGCAATACTCTTGATCTCAAAGTCAATTTATGCACTTACGATGATGATGACACAGACAGGGCCGAAGAAACTCCAGATGAATGCATCCTCCAAGTTTAACCAACAGCTAAAATATACATCAGTTTCTTGAATTTTTATTGAGCACCACAGTCAACACACCACAAAATACCAGTGGTTAGCCATTTTAGAATGAAATACAAATAAAATCAGTGTCAGTGGAGGGAACTTACTGTCTCTTGGTGCCATATCCCTTGGCATTGACTATGGCAGATACAGCCACAATTACAGCTGGGACTCCGTAGCCCACTGCCAGCATGGGGATGGTTTTGAAATTGGTGTTAAAGACAAGGACAACCATCCTGAAGAGCTGCACGCCCTCCAGACACATCCAGCAGAACGCTGCCAGGTAGAAATAATGCAACAGACCTGCCACCACTGCACAGCCAAGCTGATGCAGCAGGGGGGAGAGAAGAGGATCAGGGACACATCAGTGATTTAAAAAAAAAAAAAAAAAGATACTGAGAAATGACTAACAGGGAGAAATCACTTGACGCACTGTTAACAATAATAAAACACTGATGTCATTCGATGTTATTTGAAACCTTTCACTGCACACGTCTGGACAGCACAGGTATTGTGACTGCAAAATATGTGACAGACATAGTATTTTGCAACTATTTTTGTATTTACTCGGTTCTCTGTGCGGGAGATGCCTGCAAGGAAGACAAGGTTGGCGATGAAGAGGCTGATGCAGAGGTGCAGGTGAATGGTGGTTCGAGGACTCTGGATGGAGCGGACCAGGGAGAATGTGAGGATGCAGATGAAAAGGCACAGCAGTGATAGGGACAGGCCCACCCAAGTGATCAGCTGCAAGTCGAACCTGTCCTATTGGGAGCAAGGGAGGAGGAGGGAGGGGAGTTACATCACTGAATACAGCAGACGAGGCTTGAACTTTGATGATGTGAGCACTATACGCCCCATGTATCCAAAGTAACTGAGAAATTTTAACCTCAATCTCATGGAGGGCCATGAGCACTGCAAAGCTGCTCAGATGGTTGCAGGAGCATACAGTGTAGTCAGCATTGGACTCCATGACACTGCAGCCACGAGCAGACCATGTCCCACCACCCTCGGTGGAATCCCAGTACACACAGGTGTGGTTATGTTCATTGCTCTGTGAAATAAAATAAGCCACCAGTTATGAATAGATATTGCAACAGTTACCTTATTATAGCATTCATGCTCTCTGAAATGCAAAATTGAGGACTTTGCGTCCTTCCTTACCTGTTTCAGGTGGTACAAAGTCAGTATGACTGGCTCGTTGAGGTGACTTGTGTCTCTGTTACTAACAACGGCAGTGACCACTTTGGAGTTGATCTCGAAGCTTTTGTTTTTTTCCATCCCGCTAAAGAAGCCATCCGTGGAGCCTTCCAGGTTCTTATAGCTCAGCAAGGACACTGTGGCAAAGCCTATGACAATCACACACAGACACACTCGATTAAGTGGATGTTCATTTACTTTAGATGACACCTATGGATTAAATGACGTTATGAAAGTGGTTACAAGTGGTTTCATTATATTGATGATGATGACCTGGGTAAAAGGAGGCCTCTCCGGCAGCTGTTTCCAATGAAATGTTCAACTGGGCATGCCGAGATGCCAAAGTCACGGGTCCTTTGGGTAACACAGCTCCCCTGCGTATCTGCAGCTCCAGCTCTGGACCCAGGCAGAAAGATTATTTATTACGTGGGAGCACATGCATGATTTCAAGGAATGAGAAATTTTGTCGCCACTGAAAAAAAAAATTGTCTTGATGTGAAGTTACATAAGTGACCTCTTGCCTCTACAGGAGGAGGAAGAAGAAAACACTTCAAAACATCTTTGTCATGGAAGTCATACTTATCTCAGTGAACAGGAAAGCAATCGCAAAAGCAAAACAGAAAAAAAAACAAAGAAACTACGAATTCTATTGTTTTGGTGTGTTGATTGTTTCTAACCTGAGTGAACGCTGGATTTCTTGATCTTGGGGAGCTTGATCAAGGGCCCTATCATCCTCATAGCTGTCTCCACCAGGTCCAGAAAGGTGGAGACTTTCCTGTTATCAGTGAGGGCTCCACTGGACAAGAGCTCGTCTATCATAGACAGCAGCCTCTGCAGCCACAGATGAGGAGGGGAGGGGCAGGAGCGGGGGACGAAACAGGAGACAGAGTCAGCCTGACAGAGACTTTCAGACTGCATACCATCCCAGTTCAGCCTAAACAGACCACAATGTTGTGCATAGCCTTGTCCACACCATGTGACAGAGCCGGAGGGGGAGTAGCGCCTCCTATTTTTGCACGGCTGATGAAGCACCAGTAACTATCTGTGGATTCATTTTGCATTTTTCACTTCATTTTCATGCAGAAGTACCTCTAGCAGGGCCTCGCCGTCTAACTCTGCTGGAGATTCACTTTCGGTTAGCTCCAAACAGCGAGACTCCATCAACCTCATAACATCCTCTGTACCTGGAAGTTTCTGGGAAGGAGCAATGGAGACAGAATGAAATGGAGAAAGGAGTTATTTTCCTATGACGGTTATTTTCCTGGGAGTTGATGTTTTTAATTTATTGTGTGAATTAGGTGTGATAAAACTGTTTCTGGTGTCTAGTACCTCATCCGGACTCTTGTCATTCTTGAATGCATTACAGCTCAGTTCTGAGGAAAGAGGAGGTTATTCATTGATTCACTGCTGCCAACAACATTATAGCGCATAACTTGTGAAAATGCACTACTGGGAATCAACGTCGTAATGAATGTGTTGAAAAATTAGGTGGTATTTTAATTCTCACCAGTACAGCGTGCCTCCTTGTTGCCGTAGTTGGTGAACCCTGCATGGCATGCACAGTAATGGCCACTGGCTTCATGGTGACAGGTTCCATTTCCACAGATTGTCATATCAATTATACATATGTCTAAAATGGAAATGAGTCAATTAGGGGAAATCAGTTCCACTGTATGTCCATATATTACTAAGAGAACAAGAATATTGTTATCATCTCATGTTCATATCCAAAATGGTGCTTGCACTGCAAAAACCCTTGTCTGTATGAGACATTTAGTTTCATATTCAGTTTTAAAAAAACATGTTTTTCTTAAAACAAGTGAAAAATCTCATCCTCCTCATAACAAAAAAGTGAAAAGAAGCTATCAGAGGAGTGAGGTAAAATCACTTTGAAATTGTTGATTTGCTTTGTAAATCAGGTGGGTCATAGTCCTTTACCTTCGCATTGCTCCCCATTCTCTGAGAAATTTGTGTTGCCAGATCTCAGTCTAAAACCAGGATTGCAGGCACAGTAGAAACTGCCCAGGGTGTTGACACATGCCGCATTCTGCCCGCAAAGGTTAGATGTCTGACATTCGTCTATATCTATGTGAGGACAAAGAAAAACACATTTAGGGTTGATAAGAGCAGTTAAAAGAGGCAACTGCCACAGGAAAAAGTCAATAGTCTCTTGTCTTTTACAGATATTTCAAGATCGCACTTCACAGAATGTCACAAGGAGAGCCACCTGCTCTGCTGCAAGTGAACTGATGATGTTCACTGGCATCTTACCTCTACATGTAACATTGTCACCCTGGCGAAAAGTCTCAGCTCCAGTATTGGTGATGAATCCATCATCACAAATGCAGGAATAGTATGGGATGGTGTTGTAACACTTGGCATTAGGTCCACAGATGTCTCCATTTTCCACACATTCATTGACGTCTTAAAAACAAAAGATAACAGGCCTTTCATATTTGGATGACAACCTACCAGTAAAATAAATATAAAATAATAATAAACACCATGTTTTTTTTTTTAAAATAAGTGAAAAAGGTGAAATAATCCCATTTATTTCCAATGTATTTTCACTTGTTTGACTGACTGACTGACTTGTTTTCTGGGAACAAGCAAAAACATGTTGAAACACGGCAGAGTAAGGTAGATCAGCCCCACTACTACTGAGAAAATGACACTTGACTCAAGAAATTTGAATAGCATTGGAAATAAGTTGGATTATCTCATTCCCGTGGCAGATTTCCCCAACTGTTTGAAGAAAAAACAAGATTTTAACAATAAATATCATACTAACTGACATGTTAAAATTGTATTTTTTTGTTGCCCTGTCTCCAAGAGAACAAGGTAATTTACCTTTACATGTTCCAGCTGAAAGAACCGCACCATCGGCACAATGGCAATAAAAACTGCCCTCTGTGTTGATGCACTCTGCATTCTCACCACATGGATTAGCCTCGTAGTCTTCATCAAATTCACATTCATCATAATCTGAGATCAACAGCACATACAGAACGAAAGATGTGGAAAGAGACAGGGGTATCACATTAATCAACATTTGAATGAATGCACTTGATAGATGAATTTAAATATAAATGTGTCTCAGCAGCATGAAGCCTGAGCTTACTTCATTTTACAACAAACCCATTTCACAGCAGAAGGTTTGGAGAAAATTTATCTTATTTATTTAATACATTATTTAAAAAAAATCTCTGTGCTAACAAATCATACTTAGTGTTAAAATCCTACTTTTTTTTTTTTTTTTTTTTTTTTTTTTGAATAAGAATGGGGATGAGATAAATCCACTTGTTTCCAATGCATGAATTTTCCTGGGGGCAAGTATAAATTTGTTGAAACAAGGCAGAATAAAGCAAATTACTCCAAAAGTATCAGTGGCACTTGAATCAAGAAAGTTGTAGAAACAAGTGGGGTTAGCTCATCCCATTACCAAATATTTTACTCTTGGTTTAAGAAAAAAAAAAAAAAAGACTCAGTATCAGACGTGTAAAGATGGAGTTTCTTTTCAGTGTAATTAATAATTCCAACAAATAATTTATTTTATCACACTGAATAATATAGCATTCTAAACCCCTGAATGCAATGATGAATAACTTATGAAAAGCAAGTACAAAATGAATCCTGGCATCACTTTTTTGCCATGTTGGGTCATAAATAAGATATCTTGTGTTATAAGAAAACTTTTTCATACCGACACATTGTTGCTTCTGCAAATGAAATCCTTTAGGGCAGGTTGTGTGTGACAGGACCGTCATCACGGAGAGATGGAGCACTGCAAGGCAAACGGGACTCAGTCAGTCTGCAGCTCATCAGCAGATGGGTGGCTCATCCCCATCTCCCAACCATTAACACTGCGGCACCCGTGCCAAATGCCCAGTAATTCATTGTATTTTACCATTTCAAGATATGGCAGTGTAGCTATGGGCAAATTAGAAGGCTAACCACATAAATCAAATTGTAATATCTCAGGTTTTAGCAAAGCTGTGTAGAAAAGGTAAATGGCCTCATTTCCTCATATTGTTCCAGCAGCATCTGCACACAGGATTAGCCTCTAATTCCCCTGAACTGTACATGGCAGAGCTCGACTTCCTCTGTATGAGGAAGCACAGCTGGCATGGCACAAGTAGAAAATACCTTTATATCCTCAGGCTGTGAGAGTACAGAGTCAGTCCTCTGTGGTTGTTTAAATGACACCAGATGGGTGTAATGCATGTACAACAGGAAGAGAGACTGCGGTTTCATTTCCCCCACCGCTCACCAGCTAATGCAAGTGTTTGCATTAGTTGCATTGCATGATCTAAAACTTGACTGTGTAATTTACTCTCTTCCACTACATTTAGGAGTGTGTGACAGGGATTTTTACGGCTTTCCAGTTACACTGCAAGTTATTTTTAGTTTCACATTCAGTGTTAAAAATCTGATTTTTTTTTCTTAAAACCAGTGAAAAAATCTTTCAGTGAGTTGAGATAAGTCCACTTGTTCTCAGAAATGTTCCTCAAACAAGTGAAACTGCAGTGAATGGAAACAAGTGGGATTATCTCACCCCACTGGTAGATTTTTTCACTTGTTTGAAGAAAAATAAGATTTTAAAACTGAATATAAAACCAAAATGGTTAAGCTGGAGTATTTCCCCGGTGTGGCCAGCTGGCATTGTGGTGTTGATTATGCACATCTAGGTACAGATATGTCCACACAGAGTCACTCTGTAACATCACCATTTGCAATGCAAAATTTTTGCATTTGACACCATTGATAATCTGTTGTTGTTGTCACCATGTTGTGATTGCTTGGCAACACGCTCAGTGACTCTGTCTGAAGGAAGATGTGTGTGTGTGTATGTGTGTGTGTGTGTGTGTGTGTGTGTGTGTGTGTGTGTGTGTGGTGTGTGTGTGTGTTAGAGTGGATGCCATGCAATGAGCTCATGGTATATTAATATCTTTTAAAAGCAAAGGAACAAAGACCCTCTGTGGAAAGGGACTCAGACAGTGTGTTATTTGAAGAAAAGCTGCTGTATTCAGCATCACTCTCTTTTTTTTCCTAATTTATATGTATTCCTTCCCACACTCAGGCTTCTGGCTCCAAGTGACTGTAAAGTACAGCTGAATTTTGAACTGTGACAGCTTGAGCTTCTCACTTTTTTTCCCCTTTATTTCAACAGTGTAACTTTTCCCAAGACTGTTGGCGGATTTTTTGTGTCACTGGAAAGTACTTCACCAAAGTCATCATACATGAGCTGCTTGTGGATTGCGATAGTCATCATCTGCTAAAAAAAAAGTAATGATCAGATAGTAAATAAGCTATCAAGAACTTGTAGAGTTAAGAGAAATAGAGAGACAGCAAAAACAAAAGGAAGAAGCTTGAGCTATATCAAGTTTTTATTTTCATAATCAGTGAAGCCTTTTTCACCTTTTTCAGAATTTCGCCACACTGACAAAATTAAGAAGCAGTCATACTGTGCGCTTCTGAACTTCTGAATCATGATAATGATGAAATGTTTAATTAAAAATGTTTGATTAAAAGAATAATAAATAGGAACAGTTGCCATTCAATATTTGTTTTGGCTTGGAGCATTTCAAGTCTAAAATCTAGTCTGAGATTTGAAAGGACTGTGGCATCCCGTGTTGGCCATGTGGGATGGCTCATTGCCAACTTAAAAGTTTGTACTCGTAGTTCTGCTGTAGCCAGTCGATTTCCCTCCTCTAGCCACTCAACATTTTTTCCCCTCTGTAATCGCAGAACATTTTCCATAGCATCAGGGGGTTGCTGTGTAAGCAGATGACAAATGTGACTCACCCACTATCAGGAGCTTCCCTCTGCTTGCCATGCTGAAGAGAGACCCACAATCCGAATCAGTAAGAAAAACAAACCAAAAAAACAACAACAAAAAAACAGTAGAGCGTAACCCTTGAAACTTCCTCTTCTTTCAAATTATATAGATTCCACTCTTCTTTGCCTCTCGAGTTCTTCCAAAAGTTTTTCCAGAAGCAAGAGCCAGTGAAAGAATAACATCTGCATCCACAAGTGGAGTTCAGCTGCTGTGTGGGAGAGGTAGCTGTGTGCTGAAACCACCAAATTAAAGATAAACAGAGACAGGAATCAGTGGCCTCTCATCTCATGTCTGGACCTCTCCCCCCACTCTCTGCCTCTGGCCCGCTCTCTTGGCTTTTGAATGTCCGGCTGAACTGACATGCTGGATTTTCTGGGCAGGGTTTCTCTCGCTCTATGAGTCACGCCTCTGAGGCGAGGGTGTGTGGGTGGGGTGGAGGTGGAGGTGGAGGAGTGGGAGGAAAGGGGAGTGTCAGATTTCTCTGCTGCAGCTCCATGACGAAGTGGTGGCCAACAGTGTTCACGAGAGAGGCTTTGCTCTGCTCTCTTTCCTCTGCCTCTCCTCGCCTTCATTCTCTGTGAGGCTGTTTCACTGCCAGAGGGATGGACAAGGGGTCAAGAGGAGCGTGGACTGGGAGACCGGTCATTGTTTCAGAGAGCTCTGCTGGCTGGCACACCCTCCCACTGGGCTGCGTTATAGGGCACAGCCTGGCTAATGATGCTGATGACATATATATAGCTTACTCTCTATTGCCTATGTCTGCATCTGCCCGTAACAATATAACAATGGAAGCAATTTTAAGCTTCATTTGGAAAGCCCACAGCAATAAACAATAACTCCTCCAATGGTCTATTTTCTCTGCTCTCACACTGATGTATTACACTGCGAAAAATTCCCCATCTTAACAAGTAATTTAGTCTCACATTCAGTGTTGGAAATCTTGTTTTTTTTTTTTAGAACAACAACAAAAGCTACCAGTGTGATAATACAACTTTTTTCCAGTACAGGAAGTTTCCTGAGAACAAGTATAAATATGTTGAAACAAGGCTTGTCACTTGATTCAAGAGCATTCTGGAAACAAGTTCATTAGTATTGGATACAAGTGGGATTATCTCATTCAACAAGCATATTTTTTAATAGAAATAAAAAAGCAGGAAATCAAGGTTTTATGACTCAATATGAGACTAAATGACCTGTTAAAATGGCTAAAATTATTTTTCAGTGTAATTAATTCCTCTAAGAGTGAATTGCTTTCACAGATGAACTGTAGACACTCATGCTTGGGCCATGGCCGAACTATGATGTTAGATTAGATGTTAGATGGCGAACTATGATTTTTTTTTTTTTTTCCCTCCCCTGCATACATTCTTAATAAACTGCATTTTTTCAAGGGTGTGTACTCTTACTAGTCATGTGAAAGGAAATGCAACTGCTGACAAAACTCTGTGTGTACAGAGAAACAAGATGTTCTTTTAGTTGTTCTCTGTGTCTGCGTTACAAGTATGCAGCACAGCTTTACAAATATAGGCCTGGTCATGCAGTGAGAATTCAAAATGTGATGAAGCATTGACATCCTGGTTATAATAGAACCTCACAGAACAAAAGAACTGTCGCATTTTCATGAAGGTCATATTTAGGTCTCTCTGTTTGTGAAAAGTCCCAAGCCTCTGTTCAGCATTGGACACATCAGAGACAGACGGGGCTGGTTATATGGTTAAGCATTCCACAATTTTAAACAATGAGCTGGCCTGGGAACATGGTGACAGACAGACAGCCATTCGGGACTGGTCTTACACAGCCTTGCTGTGTGGAGTAGATTAGAGTACTCAGTGGGAAACTGAATTGAATTGGGCCTTGAATAAGTGCATTTTAGCAGGTGTGCAGGTGAAGTATCACCAGTAGTTTAAGTTTCATTGGTTTCTGTGCACATTTTATCCAAATGTAAAAAACAATGAAAAGTATGATACAAAGTTCAACAGCAGTGGCATATGCTACTGCACTAGAGGTACACATTTTATACTGTAGTTTGCATTCCTGCACTCTCTTGAACTGTAGTGTAGGTGTTCGTTAAGATCGTTAAGATACCAGGCATTTAGAAGAAAGAACAAAAAGGGGAACTATGGTTGTCACATGATAGGAGCCTGTCACTGTTCATCAGTTCACAGTTCACAGAACATATTTCCACCGCTCCAGAGTCCAGTGGCGGTGTCCTTTACACCGCTCCATCTGACGCTTGGCGTTGCTTGGTGTTGTGCTCAGTGATGTAAGGCTTGATGTTAATGACAGAGGAGGTTTGAAACTCTGCAGTTATTGAGTCAGCAGAGCGTTGGTGACTTTTATGCACTATGGGCCTCAGTGCTTGGTGACCCCGCTCTGTGTGGTTCCTAAATGCTTCCACTTTGCAATAATACCACTTACAGCTGATAGTGGAATATCTGGGAGAGAAGAAATAAAAAAAAAAAAAACTAACTTGTTGCAATAATGGTATCCTATTACATTACTATTACAGTACCACGCTGGAATTCATTGAGCTCTTTAAAACGAGCCACTCTTTCACAAATGTTTGTAAAGGCAGACTGCATGGCTTGATTTTATACACCTGTGGCAATGGGACTGAATGAAACACCTGAGTTCAATGATTAAGATGTGCAACCTGATGCTCTTGTCCATATAGTGTATAATTTAGGGCCAAAAGTCTGTTTTATATGGACTTATGTCCTAAAGTTTGACTTTAAAAGAACATTTCCAAACCATTTTTTTTTTTAGTAAGTAGTGGATCTCAGTGGTAACTCTATTCTTGATTTACAGCATCATTACAATGGTTAAACCTCAATAAAGGGGTGGCCTGTTTGATTTGAGCACCTCTCATCCAAGGACTCTCCCCCTGATTGGCCTGCCTCAAGGGGGCTGCCTGCTATAAAAATACCTGAAACAAAAACAGCAGGAGATCAAGCTGAGGACCAAGGAGGAGGGTCTTTTTTCCTGATGGATTTTTTTTTTCTCTTTCTCTTCTTTTTTCCCCCTTGCCCTGCCTTATTTTGCCTCTGGTCCAACCAAGTCTGTCCATTCTATTTTACCCCCTATCACAACCCAGGGCTGGGTAATATATCAGACTAGATACCATCTGGGAATTTGGATATTGTGATATCATGATATAGCATATGTGTTGTCCTTCTGTGGTTTTAAAAGCTACATTCTAGTAAAAGGAGGCAATTTTCTGAAGTTATTAAACTGGTCTAACTCTTCCAATATTTGTGTCCACCTGCTTTGTCATTATATCTACATTGTTAATGCATGTTTATCAAACATGTTGTTTGTGTAAATGTCTTATGTAAGAACCCAAAGTTCACAATATCAATACTGAGGTATCCAGTCAAACATATGGTAAATTTTGATTTTGTCCCCATATATCGCCCAGCCCTATCACAACTTACAGTAACATTTAAAGTCATTTTATTCTTTTTTCCCTAATGAGTCATCACTTCATCACTGACCTACTTGCTATATGGATATTTTCACAAGGGTGTGAGTCACAAAGAAGGACTATTTTGAGCAAACAAGTGTTTCAACATTGTTTAAATCTTGTCCCGTTCTTTAGAGTGAGAGTTTCAAGCCAATAAATGGAATCATGGCACACAGCCAGGGCTTATCCTGTTATCTCCCAGCCCTCTTCCTGCCCATACCGATACTGTGCATATATAGTTTTGGATGTTTTGTGTTGGCTATGTTTGTTTTCTTTTGGCTTCTTTCTGAATAGTCAAACAATGAGGAGGGACCTCAGTATGGTCCAGCTGTCTCAACAACTTCCTGATAAACCCCGGGCTGAGAGTTCAGGCTGCAGACCTCACAGTCGGCTTGAAGCACCACTTAGTCCAGGGCATCAAATGAGGCAAGGGGCTAAATCTCTAGGAGGAGATAAAAAAGTGTTTCTGTCATTCATGCCTGTGGTGATGATTTTTTATAATGAAAACACCAGCATAAGGGGTGTCATTCCAATGTTACAATGTTACAATGTTACATCCAAATATCTAGAATGATCTGTCCATTTTCCATTGATAGGTGTTACCTTCAGTTCTTAACAAATATTTTAAAAGAGAGTATGTTTACACCATCAAACATCTTGCTATTTTGTAATCAAAATCACACACACACACACACGTATGTATATACACTCCTGATCAAAATTTTAAGACCAGTTGAGAAATTGCAAGAACTTACATTTTGCACTGTTGGATCTTAAGACGGTTCTAAGTAGAGCTTCAAAATGCAAAAAGCAGAAATGGGAGTGAGACAAAAAAAAAAAAAAAAAAAAAAAAAATTGGAGTAAGCAATTTATTGCAAACAACCATTAAACTGAAATAGGCTGTTCATCAGCTGATCAAAAGTTTCAGACCACTGCCTTTAAAAGCCCAAATCTTTTCAAAAATGTGGATTCAGTGTCATTTTCTGTCAGGTATCCACACTGTCATGACCTCCTGATGGCAAAGGCAAAAAAGCTTTCTGTCTTTGAACGTGGTCGGATTGTTGAGCTGCATAAGCAAGGCCCAACAACAAGGCCTCTCACAGCGTGCCATTGCTGCTGAGGTTGGCCGCAGTAAGACAGTCATTTTAAACTTCTTAAAAGATCCTGAGGGTTATGAAACAAAAAAGTCAAGTGGTAGACCCAAAAAAATTTCACCGGCCTTGAGCCAGAGGATCCAATTGGCTCCAATTGAAACGGGACGATCCTTGGCCCAAATTAATCATGTCACTGGTGCCAACTGCAGTCCCATAACCATCAGACGGAATCTGCAAGAGAAAGGTTTTAAGAACAAAAAACGTCTTCAAAGGCCTCGTCTCCTTCAACGGCACAAAATTGCCCGTTTGGAGTTTGCACGAGAGCACCAAACATGGGACACTGAAAGGTGGAAGAAAGTTTTATTCTCTGATGAGAAAAAATGTAACCTTGACAGTCCTGACGGCTTCCAACGTTACTGGCATGACAAGGAGATCCCACCTGAGATGTTTTCTACACTGCACAGTGGAGGGGGCGCCATCATGATCTGGAGGGCTTTTTCCTTCAATGGAACAATGGAGCTTCAGGTTGTGCAGAGGCGTCAAACGGCAGCTGGCTATGTGGGGATGTTGCGGGGGGCATCCCTGCATTACCACACAGGCTATCGTCTGTGTGGTAATGACTGGGTTTTTCAACAGGACAACGCTGCATTTCACAATGCCCGCCTGACAAAGGATTTCCTGCGTGTTCCCCTGATCTAAATCCAATTTAGAACATTTGGGGTTGGATGGCAAGGGAAGTTTACAAAAATGGACACCAGTTCCAGACAGTGGATGCCCTCCGTGAAGCCATCTTCACCACTTGGAGCAACATTCCCACTAGCCTCCTGGAAACACTAGCATCAAACATGCCGAAACGAATTTTTGAGGTGATTGACAAGAAAGCTTTTTTGCCTTTGCCATCAGGAGGTCATGACAGTGTGGATACCTGACAGAAAATGACACTGAATCCACATTTTTAGATTCAGATTTGGGCTTTTAAAGGCAGTGGTCTTAAACTTTTGATCAGCTGATGAACAGCCTATTTCAGTTTAATGGTTGTTTGCAATAAATTGCTGACTCATTTTTTTTGTCTCACTCCCATTTCTTCTTTTTGCATTTTGAAGCTCTATTTAGAACCTTCTTAAGATCCAACAGTGCAAAATGTAAATTCTTGCAATTTTTCAACTGGTCTTAAAAGTATATATATATATATATATATATATATATATATATATATATATATATATATATATATATACCTAAGACCTACGGTTTTCTCTTCTTAGTTACCTGAAACTCATTCACAAAAATATTTTTAATTTTCTCATTATATACTTCTTTTTAGATATTTTGTGTCATTCCTGATAGCTTATTTAATGACTTATAAATACTTTTTGTTTGTTGTAAGCCAGCAATCATGTTCTATAAGGGGTCTATATTTTTTTTTCAAATGGAGATAATCAAATTTTTGATTAAAACTATTGAAGATTTGAAAGTTAATTTAATAAAGTTAGTTTTTATCATGGCAAAACTGAAACATCATCACCTCAGAGCTCACTCTTGAACCTTTTTGACTAATGCGCACCAGCCTTGCTCACTCGGTCTTTTAAAGGCTGATATATTTAGCCCATCTCACATTAAGCAACACATGTTCTCAAAAATAGTGCAAGCAGCAACACATTCTGCTGCCAAACCACAGAACCTTTGCATAGTTAGCAAACAAGGTGAATTTTAGCACACATGTTTCTCTTAGAATGACTAGCCTGCAATGTGTGACAGGTCCATTAGCGAACATATGTTTTAAAATCATGTCTTTTTACCTTGTCAGCCATATGAGGCTGGCAGCACTGTTAAAAGGAAAAAGTGGACGCAGGTTTTACCTCCTGCTGTCCTGCCTTGTGGCTCTTATGTAGCTATTGCTGGAGATGGGAGCAGACAGAGATGGACGAAATCATAAAATACAATGAAATTTCGACTTGTTACATTTCTTCTACTTGTTTCTGAGCCAATGTTTCCCTTTCGGAGACCATAAAAATCATTGTATTAAATTGAGGACTGCTTAGAGCATCTTTTCCAATCCTTTTTATCCCATCTGCTTCCTTCTTTTTTATTGGACCCCAGATTGGAAATATTCTTGACTTTAACTAGACCTAATTTATAGTAACCACAGCACCTCCTGGCTTCCTTGCCCATACAGGAATATATTCCTCTGCAATGAGTTGGGGGAAAGATTTCATAGTTAGCAGCCATTCATTGTACAGCGCAACAGGTTGGGCACAATAAATTTATAAGCTTGTACAGAAAGCATCATGTCAGAGATCTTAGTCAGTATCTCCGCTCTCTTTCTCTTCCTCTTTTTTAGAGTCTCAGAGATATAAGCATTTATCTGTGCAGTGAATCACTTCAGTGCAACTCAGATCATGTCAGCTGATATGGCACAACTACAGAATACAGAAACAACACTAGTTTATGCAATAGGGTTCACAGGGTTTGAGTGTTTTAATGAATAAATGTAGTATAATAACTTGACCATTATATCATTACACCATTATACTCCCGGCCGCTATGCTAGATTCTATCACAATATGTGCAAAGGGACATTTCCTCCGTGTAGAGGAGGTGTGATCATACAGTCTGAGGACATGTTGTTAGTTACAAGTTTTGTTTTTCATGGGGGGGAATTTTATAGCGCGCTGAACAACATAGAGGAAGTGATGACAAGCTGAACTTTAAATGTGAAAGTTCTCTTTGCAGGCACAATATGTACCAACTTTTTCACACCTTTTTTAGGTCTTTCCATCGCCATTCTTGACACATAGTGATGACATCTCTTGATTATTGCTTATCTCTAGTTACATAGGAAAACATTTAAGATTTAAAAAAAATTTCAAGATTCAAACCTGACTTGATCTTTATTGTTTGCCAAAGGCTGAAATATCCAAAGTGAAACTCTAAAGTGAAACATTTCTTTTTGTTGTTGTTGTTCTTTGGATTCTGTTATGACAGCAGAAAGAAATAGAGGTTACCGCCTCATTGTCAGGCTAGTGAACTTTCGCTCAAGCTGCTGAAAATACTGCTTTTGCCAAACCAGCAACATAGCAAAGAGGGAGAAGGGTAGATGATTATGGGTTTGTGATGCTCTATTAAGGTCATTTACTGCGGCAAGTTATGCATCTGTTTCCCCTCATTCTTTATTTTATTTTATTTTATTTTATTTTACTGTGCTTGAAGAGGCTCTAGTGTTCTGTCTGTTGTGCACATGACAGGGCACACAGCACTAGAGCAATAACGTGACAAAATATTAAAGAATCGACATTTGTAGGTTTACAGTAAACTTTAACAACAAAGAAAATTGTATGTTTTTTTCACTCATATTTTTAAGTCTTTGATGACCTATGTTTTGTTCAGAAAAAGCAATACAGATTTCGCCGAGGTCAGTGTCAAAGTAAAATGGGGTGCGGCTGGCTATGAAGGGTTATGTTACAGCAAAATAGCAGCATCTAGTGGACATAAGTGGTAACAAACGGTGTCCTCCTAAACAATAAATAGGACATTACTTTGATAGTTACAGTTTTTTTTCAATCTCTTTTTCAAAAAAAATGAAACTGGCATCCACTTTCTCATAATCTTCACCTCCAAACCACAGCAGAAGTTTTCTGTTGCAAATGTGTTCATACCTTTTCATTGGATTCACACATTTTTCACACTCTTTTGCACAACACTTCTCACATGTCATTTGCATGGCCCTGACTCCATTGACTTCACTATGGTAGTAAAACGCAAAACATCTGCTCACAGCTGATAGAAATGTCCTGCATCACTGTGAAATCACTAGTGCACCTGCGTCACTACCCTTTCCACAAATCACCATTCACCAATCAATCAGGATGCACCTATAAAAAATTACAGTATTTCAGTTTTTGCCATCAATACAGTAAAATTTCACCTCAAAGTCTTTCTGAGTTTGGATGCAGTTCTTTAGTGTAAGTTGACATTTGAATGTGTAGCACACAGGAGAACCTTGTTCAAACTGAGAGCTGTATTTTGTATTCTGCTGTCAGCTGTGTTACAGTACAGTAGAGCCGATTGAAGGAATCTACTCATTTGGGCATAAGTTGAGTTGTTTGAGGGAAATATTGGCTTTTGCTACTTGCTTTGCAATAACTATGTAAATTATCAAAAAAATATGACCGTAATACACACAGGAAAAAGTAAGGTTGAACCTGCTCAGACTGAATATGTTGCATTTTGGTGTTGAGTATGAAGTGAGTGAGTGGCTGGATTAACTCGCTTGACTACAAGTTGTATTGGGCGGTGACAAAATGTGCTTTTGCTGCATGTTTGAACTGTTTTGCCATGGTAAGAGCCTTTTGCAAACAAGATGTGCCTATCATTAGGCCTAACAGTTAATAACTGTTTTGATACCGTGGTTTCTGAGTTGACAGAGGAGGTAAAGCGATTACAAAAAAATAAAAAAACTGTAAGAGGAAGCTACCTCACCAGCCACTGCATTTTCCTCCATACTGTAAGTTCCCTCTCTGTCTCATATTTTCAAGGTTTACAGTTTTTTTCAATCACTTTTTCCAGTATAATGAAACTGGGATCCACTTTGTCGTCATCTTCACCTCCAAACCACAGCAGAAGTCTTCTTTTGCAAATGTGTTCATACCGTTTCATTGGATTCACACATTTTTTCACGCTCTTTTGCACAACACTTCTCACATGTGTCATTTACATGGCCCTGACTCAATTGACTTCACTATGGTAGTAAAACGCAAAACATCTGCTCACAGCGGATAGAAATGTCCTGCATCACTGTGAAATCACTAGTGCACCTGCATCACTACCCTTTCCACAAATCACCATTCACCAATCAATCAGGATGCACCTACAAAAAATTACAGTATTTCAGTTTTTGCCATCAATACAGTAAAATTTCACTTCAAAGTCTCTCTGAGTTTGGATGCAATTCTTTACTGTAAGTTGACATTTGAATGTGTAGCACACAGGAGAAGTTTGTTCAAACTGAGAGCTGTATTTTGAATTCTGCTGTCAGCTGTGTTACAGTACAGTAGAGCCGATTGAAGGAATCTACTCATTTGGGCATAAGTTGAGTTGTTTGAGGGAAATATTGGCTTTTGCTACTTGCTTTACAATATGTAACTATGTAAATTATCAAAAAAATATGACTGTAATACACACAGGAAAAAGTAAGGTTGAACCTGCTCAAACTGAATATGTTGCATTTTGGTGTTGAGTATGAAGTGAGTGAGTGGCTGGATTAACTCGCTTGACTACAAGTTGTATTGGGCGGTGACAAAATGTGTTTTTGCTGCATGTTTGAACTGTTTTGCCATGGTCAGAGCCTTTTGCAAACAAGATGTGCCTATCATTAGGCCTATGTATTAACTGTTTTGATACCATGGTTTCTGAGCTGACAGAGGAGGTAAAGCGATAAAAAAAAAAACTGTAAGAGGAAGCTACTGCACCAGCCACTGCATTTTCCTCCATACTGTAAGTTCCTTCTCTGTCTCATATTTTCAAGGTTTATTATCTTATGAACCTAAATCCAGCATTTCATCTTCATCAATATAACCATTCGTCTCTTCTTGTATTCATATTTTCTTGTGTGTATTCCTCAAAACAATACACACATTTGTAAAACATAAAAAGTCTCTTAGGATCACAGTTTCTCCATGGAGGATACAACATAGTTTCACGGCTGAGAATTATTATCACCAGGTAGAACATGGTGAAACAACAATTTACCTCATGTTATTGGGTTGGAAATTAACATGGATGAGCGAACTCAGCAAATTTGTGCAGTTTAAGGCAAACTCTGGAAGGTGCTGACTTTAGCTTTTTGAGCAAGATGCTGGTTTACAAGCACCAAAGCCAGAGGGCTGCTCGAGGGCAAATGTTTAAACCATGTCTCCATGTTAACAGAGATACAGCGCTTCAATTGCTATCGTCGGGAACCTTTGCATTCTACTTAAAGTCTAAAGGTGTACGGTTAAGGCTAAATGAATTGGGATAGTATTACTACAGAGTGCCCGAGAGTATCCAGTGAAATTATCACACAGTACATGGCACAAATACCATTTTCTCTGGGTAATTAATTTTATGACATCAGACCTGACAGAGTCTCACTGTAGCCCAGTGGTGAAGGGGACAACTCCCTATGCAAGCGGACATTGTGTTTAATGGAGGAGCAAAGGTTAAAGACATGCAGGTCCTCTTGCAGTCATATCGTAGGGCACAGGTGGGAATGGAATGAGGTGATCCCTCCCAGCAAGGCTGGATAATTTTCCCTCTCCATTTTTCTAACCTCTTCATCAACAGAAAAAGATCTGGAAACAAGGTAAGGGAACCTGAAAGTTGTGTAAGATATTGTTTAAATATCAAGACATCGTACAGCGTGCAGCAGATCCAATACCACAATCTGTTTTATGACAAGGAAATTAGCACACTTTAGAGATACTTTGACATGATAGAAACATGCTTGAATTTTGCACCTTTAATGTGAAAGGAACTGAGGGGAGTGTTCCTTTACTTTCTTAATTTGGTTTGGTTAATCCGGTTTGTAGAGGTGAGGTATCGTCCTGATAGATGCTGATGCTGTTGAGAGCTCGGTGGTTACTGAGAAATCAAGCATCATGCTTATTTTTGCAGTTAATTACTGACACTCTCCTGTGAAATCTGCAGCACAGGTATAATTAATAATAGTTGAAACAAACAGCTACAATACACGTATCCAGAATGTTACCATTTATTTCAAATTAATTATTGTGAAAAGTATACGCAAAGAAACCATGTCAACTGGCAACAACCTTCCATTACCATATGCAAATATTTTTCATTTGTCATTGCTTCCTTTTGCAGTTCCTGTACTCTATTGATCTATAAGGGAGAGGCTCAGTGACAGCAATAAGAAATGATCATGATACTTTTTTTTGGGTCAGATGAACAATTTGAAGGCATCAAGAACCCAGTACGTTACTCCAATCGCACCAGTATTTCAGTAGTTATCTTTTTTATGGTGATACTAATACCATTAGGGGCTTGTCATCTGTCAAATATAGTTCATTTGTACACACTGGAGTTATAAACCATGCACCTTGAGTAAACTAACCACCTAAGCTTGTGTAATCTCTTGTTCTGTCCCAGGGCAGAGGATGTGGGCTGCTTCAAAGTGCAACTGGCGCTTTTTGCATCGCCGCTTCACTTTGCTTCTCCTGCTGGCCTTCGTTCCCTCATTATTGTTTTACATATTAGCATCAAATTGGCTTGGAGTCTTCAACAGCCAGCTGACAACTGAGAAAAAAGAGGTGATGGTGCTGATATGGCACTGGCCCTTTGAGAAACCCTTTGACTTGAACTCCTGTGAATCAAGATTCAATATCTCAGGGTGTCATTTCACTGTCAACAGGGAGCTGTTCAGCAAGGCAGATGCCCTTCTCATCCACCACAGGGAGATTCACTGGAACTTGTCTAATTTGCCCCAAGGCCCACGGCCAGTGTTTCAGAAATGGATATGGATGAATTTTGAATCCCCCTCAAACTCACAAAGAATACCTCTTTTGAATGATCAGTTCAATCTGACGATGAATTACAGACAAGATGCAGATATCAGCCAGCCCTACGGTGCTATCATCAAGACATCCAAGGAGGTGGAGCCTTTTGTCCCTCGCAAGAACAAACTGGTCTGCTGGATTATCAGCAACTGGAGGCTAGAGCAGAAGAGAGTGCGGTACTTCAAGAATTTGCACAGGTACATCCACATTCACATCTATGGGGCCGCATTTTACTCCCGTGTGAGTGAACGGGACTACAGAATGCTTTTGGCCAGTTGCAAATTCTACTTGGCCTTTGAGAACTCCATCCATCTGGACTATATTACCGAGAAGGTCTACAGGCCTCTGAGGTTAGGCTCTGTCCCCGTGGTGCTTGGCCCTCCCAGAGAAAACTACGAGAAGTTCATCCCCGGTGATGCCTTCATCCACGTGGATGACTTCTCCTCGCCTCAGGCTCTGGCCAAACACCTCTGCCGCTTGGACAAGAATGAGGCCATGTACAGAAAGTACTTCAACTGGAAGTGGAACCACCGAGTCAGCCTCAACTCATTCCCCATACAGAACGTGTGCTACAGCTGCAATTATATCAAACAACACCATAGCAGGAAGCAGACTTTTACAAATCTCTATAAGTGGTACTGGGGAAGCAAATCTGTTAAGCTATGGGAGGATACCAGTATGTAACCTATAAATCTGAATGTTGCCTAGCACAAAAAACATTTCCATTTATTTAGAGGCAAAACAATTAGCATTTTTTAAATAAATTCTGTTGATAAATGCCAACTGCTTCATCATTTTATTCACAACATTAAATACAGTATATAAAGTTCTTTTAATATGTCAGATTAGCATCACAACCTGAGAAATAGAGAACTTTCTTATTATCGCCATTCCTGAGCTAAAACCCCCTAAACAAACAAATTAGAAGAACATTCTGTGTAAGCGCAGAAATAGTATCTGATACTAAAGGAGGAAATTCTAGACCAGTCCTCACTGAAATTTTTGGTGTCTGGTTTGCACATTAAATTCATCTTCATCCATCTGGTGTGGCACACTTGGCTGTATCAATAATCGTGCAACGGCCACATTCTCAACCATTAAAGCACCCCTACTAAAACTGTGACCTTCTTACTGCTGCACCCAAACTTATGCATAACACACCACTTATGGTATTGCATTATTCTGGTGAGTTACCCTGAGAAAATATATTCACAAAATATTATTTACTTTGGGGGGGATTAGCCAGATGAACGCTATGAAATGCCTGTCTCAAGTACAGCAGTTGAATGATGGTGGTTTGAGGCTTTCATGTTCTTTCTGAGCCAAATGTGCTCGAGTAATAGAGACCCCACAGGGGGTTGTGAAATTATTATAAAGGGTTGAAAGATTCTCTATTAAGTATGAAAATCTCTACTGTTGAAATGAATTATATCAGATTAATTATATTAATATAATTACTGTACTAATATGATTATATTATTAGGGAGGTTTGCAAAGAAGTACTCTATTTGCAGCCAAACTGAAGCACTAACAGCTCAGCAGCTGCATAGTACAGAGCAATGATGTCTCTAGCTAATGTAGATTTAAGCATTTGCTATTGTCAGCACCAAACCCAAGATAGCCCATTTGTCTTAAAGTAAGCCCCCTCCAGAAGCATTCAGCATCACTAAGTTAAAAACATGTCAGTGGATCTACTTGATGCTGTATGAAACAAATCTGAATTGCAAGATTCTGGCATTTCCTTACAAGACTGTTATCGCAAAATATTATTGAATATTGTGCAGGCATACCTTAGTTTCTTAAACACCGGCAGGCTGCTCCAGGGCAAATGATCAAACCTTTATACATGTTAATAGTAAGATACTTGAACTGTAATATCCAGTAACACCTATAGCATCATGTAATTGGCCCCAAAAGTGAATTTTGTGTGAATATGAATGCATGGGTGTGTGCTTGCATGTGCATATGGGAGATCACAAAGCTGCATAAAAGAGCCAAAAGACCTCAGACCCACTACAGTGCTTGGCTTGGGTTGTGCTCATGGCATAAAAAATTGATGTGCCACTAAAAAGGCCAAAGCCAAAAACAGCACCATGAGGAGTGGTCCACAACTTGTTCCAATGTCAAAGACACCCACTTATACATAATACTGGATAACTTCATATATATATACATGTTATAGCTAAACACAGTATTAGGGTATAAGTGAATCTTTGCCACTAATCTATCTTCATGTGTAATACAAGAAGGTGATCAACAAACCTTAAATGACTGTCAGCAATTCTGACCAGAAATGTACTTCTAATATGTGCAGGGCTTATAGTCGTTGCACTCCAAAATCTCAGCCCTCGGGGTGGGAGCTGTAAGTGAAATGTGCTTCTACAAGCACTCTAAAATTCAGATGATAATATTTGTTGATGTTCTTATTGAGGACAAAATGTGTTTTGTACATTTGTCTTTATTGTGACAACTGCTGCGCAAGCACTGTACAAGCACTGTATGTAAAAGCACTTGTATGGTATTAATAGAGAAGAATTCACTTGGACATCAACAGCAGTGAAAAGAGCTGCTGGAGGTGTAGTGTCATAGTTTGTCTCTCTCTAGCCTTGCAAGCAACAACAGCATAGTGTGTCTGTAATCAGTGTGTTTTATGTTATTAGATAACAGTGCTAGTGCGTGGGATAGCTGTATTATGGGTGACAATAAATGATTCAACGGCTATAAACAGGAGAGATCAAAGATCCAGTGCACTGGTTGAGCTTGAAGGAATTTCAAAGAGCCACCAGAGTTTTACCCATTATGTTCCAAAATTGTACAATACAGTCCAATTTTGCTCAGTCGGGGCAGCATTTGCAGAAAGCTCAGGCTGTAAAGGGCATACAGCGGGAGATGGTCACAGAAAGGGAGGGTGAGAGGCTGCAATGCTTGTTGTGCTCTGCCTTAGCCAGCAGGATGCACTGCAGTCCCATCACAACACACCACATTAATGTCATGAAAATCATCAAGCTGAAAAACACCATTTCTATGAGGCTGAGATGAATATTTATGTATGTGGGAAAATGAATACCATTTGTCATATAAATGAATATCTGCGCTCAAATTAGAGGTTGGAGAAATGGCTGAGATTATCTTGTTGCTTAATGCTTAATTGAAGCCAACTTCTAATTAGCTTGGCTATTATCATCCAACTTAGGAACAATTCCATATTTCTAAAACTTTTCAAAATGGTGAGAGCAGAATGTGGCCCCTAGAAATGAATTTAAAGCTACTGCATTATGAGGAATTCTAATCTTTGTCCCCGTGTCACAGCTTCACCCACTGTGACCTCTTTTTAATTCTTGTCGTCCTCAACATTAATTTAGCTAAGAGCAAAATCACCGAATTAATACCGCTTTATACCTTTTCCTTAGCATGTCACCCTCATTACATGCTATGTAAGTGCTGGGTGTCTTACCTCTCACACGGCAAATGAGAGTTCACTACGCTGTATCTGCCACATATTTTCTCCACTTTCATTCTGAACTCTCTGCGGGTTGAGACAGATGACACAGCATTTGCTATACAGAATGGAGTTCTGCATTGAGCACTGGGCCCCTGAATGGACTCCCTGTGGTTTTCATAAGAGTATAATTCCTCGGCTTGTGTCTGCGCTGCAGGCTGGTGGCGGCTCTGATTGTGGCCACACTGTGCTGCTGCCAGTGTGAATGAATTGTTCCAAAGTGATGTCCTGCACACAGAGCTTACCTAAGAACAAATCGCAACAGATTTCATAGTACTGCACCTGTGCCAGGAGCTCTGCCTCTGGATCGCAAGCACTGGCATGCCTGCAAGGCATTTTTTGGCAAATCCGACATCCACATGCAGTCGGGGTGGAGCTGCTGGTGATTGATAATTTCTGACCTGTGGGTGATCAACATCCCCCCCACTTCCAGGTTCTACATATATTGCCATCGCCTGTCAGCCAGCGGCTCCTGTGCTGTCGCCTTCTTCCTCTTCTTCTTCTCCTTCTTCTTCTTCTTCTTCTTCTACGCTCACCCTTTTCCCCACCTCCCTTTGAATTATTGAGCTCTTTCTTTCAAGGGGACCGGTCCCTCTCATCAGATGTGTAGGCCATCAAGTTTGCTTCACCGCTCCTTCACCCCCAGCTACAGCCGCCCCCATGTCGCCTCATGACATTGAGGAAATCACTCACATGTCCCTCACTCACTTCTCACTCACTCCAGCACTTGCTTGCTCTCAATCTTTTTTCGAACCCCCCACCCTCATAACCTCCTCTCTCAATCTTTCTCCCTCTCCCCTGCTCTCTTTCCCAACGCCAACCTCTCCCTCTCTTTTTCTGCAATGTTGCTCCCACTCTCTCCATGACACGTCTCCCCCAACTCCCCCCTCCCTTCTCTCCCCCCTCTCCTTCCCTCCTTCTGTTTTGCTGTAATGTCACGGCCCACTGCTGGGTGTCACTGAATTGATGGAGGGAAAAAATGGAGGACTGAGGCGAAGGAGGGGCTTGACAGGAGTGTGTGTGTGTATGTGTGTGTGTGTGTGTGTGTGTGTGTGTGTGTGTGCCAATGTGAGTGTATGTGAGAGAGAGAGGGGGAGAGAGAGAGAGAGAGAGAGAGAGAGAGAAAGAGAAAGAGAGAGGGAGAGACATTGTGCCTGCAGGTGTGACGCTTGTGTAAAATGCTCCAGCCTGGTGAAAACACACTTGGCAGTTAGCTCACAGCCTCCTACAATAAACCAGCACAGACTGGTGCTTGTGACTCCTCTAATGGTGTGCCATTACAGCATCCCCGGGGACCTCTATCTCTACATGCTGTTTTCAGTTTCCACCATCTTATTATGCAATCTTATGACACCTGAAGCCAAGTGCATTAGCTGGCATTAAGATACACGCGTGGAAGAATGTTATCTGCATGGCATCATTTCGTTTCTTTGTTCATCAGCTATGTTTGCAATTCTGCATCTCATCTTCACCTTGCAGAAAACTACCCATTCACCAGCCCTGTCTGGCCGTGTAAGTAGAACACCATCCTGAGTGCTATTTGAAGGAGGAGAGAGAGCGATGCAGCCTTTTCTCTTGGCTCTGTTTTTTGGATTCATTGTGTACCAGTGGAAGCACTCAAGCAAGCCTCAAGGATGCCTCTTGAAAGCCATGGCAGCGGTGTATGTGATCTAAAACCTAATCAGGGAGACATTTCACCTTAGTGCAATTGCAATGTTATGAGAGTCAATAAGACCTTACTGTTTAATACAATGATTTTCACGTGTCATTTCTCTTTATCACTCAGGTCAGTCAATAGAATTGATTCAATCACCAGCACAGCACAAAAGCACAAAAAGAAAAAAAAAAGTCAACCATTCACTGGCAAACACAGTAGACAATGGCACACGGTATGCATATTCTCACTGTGCACCCGCCGGCATTCACACATACCCACACACATATACACAAAAACATAAATAATCACACACAAATGTGCATATGCACAGGTGCATGAGCAAGATATTTGAATGAACAGTGCGTATTCACACACACACACAAACACACCCACAATCACATTCACAAACACAATTACCAAATGGGGACTTTGGGATTGGGGGTTTGGAGGTGTTTATGTACCTAGGCTTTGGCATATGACTGTGAATTTGAGTGTGAATTCTGTTTGTGAGAAAGACAGATGTGTGCTCAACCACCAAGACGGTAAATTTTGCGGGGGGGTTGCTTTTGGAAAACCCTGCAGTTATTCAAACAGATTAACAGCAACAAACAGCCAAACAGAGCACAATAAAACACCAAGCATGGACGGTCGCCAGCTGACTGATGGCAATAGATGATTTATGCTTTATAGGATCTATGCAATATATGGAGGGTTAGGAGGTTGGCAAGAATAGTGAAGAACTGGCACATTGTGTGTATTTGTGGTGTGTGTCTCTGTATGTGTGTATCTGTGTGTAGGATTAGGGTTGTGGGAGGTCACTAGCATCGGAGTGGGTGGTAAAAATGCCCAAACTCCTGTGATACGTGATGATCTGAAGAGGAAGTGGGAAGTGGCTGATCTGGTCCATGTTATTAGTTGAGCTCTGGTAGACCATGTAATAGCTTCACAGCGCAACAGGGAGTCGCTGTTCCAAGAGCCGACTCTACCCAGTATGACATCCTGATATGGAAGATACTCGTAATGGTGCAACAGCAAAACATGCTGGGTGGCTGTTTACAGGTGTGTGTGTGTGTGTGTGTGTGTGTGTGTGTATGAGTGTATGTGTGTGTGTGTGTGTATGAGTGTGTGCATGCGTGCAAGTGTGGCTCGCTCCACAGAGTGTTTGCATAAGTGCTGATTCTGCTTTTCCAATCCCTTCAACTCTGCATTTTTTCGCCGACTTTCCCCCCTCTGCTGTGCCCTCCTCTCCTCTCCTCTCTTCATCGCCACACAGCTTGCTTCCTTGCCCTTTGCCTCAATTCGTCACACATGCCTTTTCATTACCCCCTCCGGCCCCTGGTCCCCCCCCCCACTGAGAGTTGCAAACAACATGAAGTAGTGGGCATCCAGCAATATCCAACTCCAGAAAAGTAAGAGCTTGACATTTATGAGACAGCTATGGACCTTGGTGATGGTGAAGGGAACACGCGCACGCAGTGTGGATGGAGTAGAGTATGGGAGTGGTAGCAGCTGATAAGAGAGAGGAGAACGTCGTCTTAAGTGCCAAGTGGAAGGCAATTACTCAGAATGAGGAAAAAGCACTCTAAGAGGGGATACAGGCTCTCCTGTAAAAGAGGGAAAAAGTCATACAGTTCTGGTCTACTTCTTCAAGTGTAACTTGCAGGAGAAAATGGCTCTCTATTATGTGAGATTGGTGCAAAAGTAAAAACAGGTAGATTATGTTTATGAGTCACTCCAGGCCTGACCTGGAGCTCAAGAGCCTGTTGATCTTACCGTGTGTCTCTGGAGGGCACGTCACCTGCTTCCTGCACTTCAGATCACAAGAGGCTGCCAAGCGGTAGAGAAGATTACACTAGGAGATATCTGCCTGCGGATCTTCAGACGGAGCTGTGTGCAACTTAATCAGAGGCACTTATTCTGCTCATTTTTCAACTTTAGGATTTGCTGCACTCTTAAGAGTGCAGTTTAGAACAAGTCTCTTTTACATACACAAACAGGCTTGGATGCACGCTGGAGCACGCACACACAGAAACGCACACACTACAGTATGTGCGCACATGCTCATGCAAGCATACAGCATATTTAACTGAGTAATAAAGAAGCATTGTTTAAAGAGAGAAAATACAACAAATGAATCAATACACAACCCCCATGCCAGGGCATTTTATGTGGCATCTGTTTTCCATTCCTTTGCTCGGCACAAAGAGCTGGCCGGGTGCCGTGGCATTGTGGCCAATCTCTTTCAGCCAGGGTTGAGGTATGCAATCTGCATTGGGCTTCATCAAATACTCGCTCACAACAGCCTGGCTGAGCACATCTTTGTCTGTTCCCTGCAGTTTGGATGTATATCTATCAGAAGGAGAATGGGGGGTAGAACAAAGAGAATAAGCAACTGTTGAGCTTTACAGGATAACTGTAATGCACTTTAGAGGGAGCTGGTGCATCGTAGTATAATTTCTCTTGTCCCCTTGTGCCAACAGTTCAGTCTACCATTTCCTCTGATGTTCTGATCCACAGCCCCTTTCTTCTTCTCTCCATATTCCTTTTCTTTGCTTGCCTGCATCCCTCCCTCCCTCTTTTTCTGACACTACTTCTCCCATTTCTCCTGTCTCTCTCTCTCTCTCTTTTCCTCATTTTCAACCATCATATTACCTCTGGGATCTCATTAAGCCACTAACTTCAAATAAATAAAACAAACTGCAGAAACAAAATGATATAAGTGTTTATATATATATATATATATATATATATATATATATACATACACACACTACCTCCCCACACACAAATATGTGTGTGTGTGTGTGTGTGTGTGTGTGTGTTTCCGTCCCCTTGTTCTGGCACCTTTCTCCCTCTCACCCCTTTGCTCTCTTTCTGTCTTTGCCTCACTGGCTGCCTCTGTCAATTCAATTAATTTCAAACAGGCTTTATTGGCATGACTGAAACATTATGATTGTGCCAAAGCTTTAAAAAAACAAAACAAAACAAAACAAAACAAGCAAACAAAAAATAAAAACAAAAAACATGCTGCATTATATCTGCCTCTCCATGTCTTCCTCCCTTCCCAGCGTTGATATCTCCCTGCCAGCATGCAATCACTGCAGCCAGCAGGAGAAGTCAACCCCTCTCCTTCTTCCTTGCTCATCTTTATCAGCCCCTCCTCCTTTTGGGTATTTTTTTTTCACTATTGTCCATCTGTAAGAGCCCTGCAACAGCAATGTTCTGTCTGTCTTTCCCATTAGTGTCGGACTGACTGCCAGTCTGAGTGGATTGGACGCTCTAGTGTCTCCACTGTTTCTATCTCCTCTTAACCATCTTTTGCTCAGTTTCCCCCTGTGGCCTCACTCCCTTTCCTTTCTCTCTTTTTGTCCAGAGTGTATGCACAGTAGCAGGTTGGGGTTGCTTTCCCATCTTCTCTGGGCCACAGTCCCAACTCATCATCTGTGGCACCGTTCTTTGTCCCAGAGTGATGAGAGAGACTGGGGCCGGATCCAGGATTGCCTTTAAAACACATGTAGAGGCCCAGACTTGGAGGCGTGACCTGCCACAGCTAGAGATTGGCTTTGTTACACGCAGATGAACTGAGAATGGACTGGGCCAGGGCAGAGGTCAGGGTCATGGAAACAAGATGAGCACCCTGGGAAAATATCTTATTATTTTAATCGATCAACCCTTCACAGGGTGAGTACCGCCAAGGATCCACGAGTGGAGTGACTAGTGCCTGGTGCTCCAAGGACTTCCACTGAGATCAAGAAGCCGCCAAAGTCGATGCAAGAAAGAGTGAGGGAGAGAGAGAGAGAACGAGAGAGAGCGTGTGTGTGTGAGAGAAAGAGAGAGAGAGAGCAATGGGGGGTTGGAAGAGGGAAAGTAAGAGCAAGAGAGAAAAAAGAATGGAAGGATAAAAGAAATCTTGATTTTGTCTGAGAGAGTATTGATTTTTTCCTCTGGGTTGCCCATGTGCGCACAGTCTGTTATTAGTTTAGAAACACAAAAAGTGGGATGTGGAGAGAGGGGATGTTGGGGTGTGTGTATGTGTGTATGTGTGTGTATGTGTGTACTACCTGAGTGTACTCTTGGCATATGTTTGTGTATCATTACGAGTGTGTGTGCCTCTATGTGGTATTGTGTGTGTATGTGTGCTGCTTGATTTCTCTGCATGTATTTGTATACTATACGAGAGTTTATGTTGCCTGAACGGGATCACGGGTACATGTAGGTGTATGCGGGCATGCATGGGTTTGTGTGGATGCCCAAGCTAGTGTGTGAGAGATTGTGTGTGTCTGTGCAGAGGCCTGGCTGGTGGACTGGTATACGGGCCTGTGCTTTGGAGCCCGCGGCTGGTTGGAGATGTGAGGATTAGGGGGAGATTAGAGCGGTGATTACACAATGTCTTCGCTCTAATGATCCCAACTGTTTGTTCATCTTATCAGCTGCGCTGCACCGGATTCCACAACTGCCGCTGATATGAGATAACATAAGGATTACCCCCCCCCAATCACCACCACCCCCCTCACCCCCTTCCATCCCAACACCACCATCACACACACACACACACACACCGAGACACACCTCTAACTAACCCATCGAGTAAGAGGACCGACCAGGGCAGAGTGGGCAAACAAACCACTAGGGAAAGAGACAGGAAGAGAGAGAGAGGTAGAAAGGGAGACAGAGGGAGAGAATTGCATGGGAGGTGGACATGTGCTATAGGAAAAGCATAGACCGAGGGGGTGACTCACAGTACTGACCTCTGGAGTCCACAAAAGCATTAGCCAGAGTGCTCATTGTTCACTGAGACAATACACTGACCCCCCAGAGAGCCCTCGGTCTGCAGCGCTATGTACCCGCACAGCCGCAGCATATTACAAAGGGAGTAGTGGGTGGAAGCAGCGATAAGGTGTCCAATGTACTCTACACTGTGTGTTGCGAGTGTACATTTTCTAGCTATTGGGGATAGCTATGAGGTTATTAGTATGTCTGTGTGTGTGTGTTTGTGTGTGTGTGTATGGTGTGTACATATCTCTGTGAAAGAACAGGCTGCAGTGGGTTTCAGTTAACACCATGGCTTATGAAATAGAGAATGGTGTCTGACTGTGGGTGTGTGTTTTTAATAAAGTAAGCGTGCACAGATGTGTGTGTGTGTTTAAGTGTATTTACTTAACTATAACTGTGTGCGTACGAGAATACTGTATATGTGTATCAGCATGTGTGTATGTGCACTTCTCTCCATGCCTGCATGCCACTCTGATCTCCCCATTACAAGGTCGATTAAGCCACTAATCCTCAAAATACACGCGTCCAACAGCACGACACTGAAAAAAAAAAAAAAATAACGGAAAAGAAAAAAAAAATCTCTACCAAGAAAAAAAAAAAAAAAAAAAAAAAAAAGAAAAAGGTTGAATCTTTCCTACCCTGCTGCTCGGAGCTTAAGCCACACCAATAGAATGTGCTACAGAGCATGAGCATGGATATGTGTTTTACCTCCATAACCACACAGGCAGAGGATTAACAGGCACCTTAAACCCTGAAAAAAACAGCTACCTTTATAGCTCTGTGAATTAAAGAAAATACACATCACGGTAGGGGCTTTGAAAACTATACATTAGGTACCATTTAGGTTAATTGAAATTGGAAGGGAATCTGATTCACGGGGTGATTTTGGCGTTCGTGGCAAAGACACAAGCAGATGAGGATGATTCTAAAATGCTGAACAGAACCTAATGGAAAGAGGATAAGAATCTCCTTACTTCCTTATTTTCTCCATCATACGCTACCACACTTGCTACATCTCCCTCCTCCTCTACCTTCCCCATATCATCTTCTCCACATGACTGCATACTGAAACCCAGTAATTACTGTGGCTCTTTACTTATGTATCTTGCCTTCACCCTGCTCTCTGGAATGTGGGGAATCAGCTTAACCTTTAATTAGAGTGCTTATGTTGGGTGCTGAGACTCAGTCAGGGAGAGGGACTGGTCCAGGGGATGAGGGGCCCTGCAGGCCTCAGTCACCCCCATTTCTGCCATTAGATGTTTAAAATGGCCTTACTCACCTGGGGCTGTGCTTTGGACCTCAAGCAGTGTACCTCCATTCCTATCCTTCCATATCTCTAAAAGCTCCCGTTTTGGCTCCTACTGGTCTGACCCCCTCACACCTCTCAGTCACACTTTTCAAAACTTATCATGTTGTAAATTGCAAAAATGAACTCATCAGATGTATAACAATAAATTATTGATACCAAGTGATGTATTTACATTAAAATATAGAAAGTTCCACTTTTAAAATACCACAAAACAAAAGCAGTCGCTGACTAAGTCAAATTGTTTGGCCACATGAAAATGCAGAGAAATTCTCCTAATACTTGCTTTACTTTTGATAAATAACTCTTTCATTTATTTCACAAATGCAGAGCCTGTCTTCAGCATGCTAAATGTCAACATTTTGTTTTCATTATACATGGCAACTAGCCAAATGATGCTAGCATCATTTGACCAGCCTATCCTGAACAAACTGAACACCCTAGCAACCATCCATAACACCATAGCAACCACACGCAAACACCATAGCAGCCACTCCAAAGACCATAGAAACCACCTAGCAACCACCTTGAACACCATGGTAACCACCTGCCAATATCCTAGCAACCATTCTGTATACCCCGGCAACCATTTAGCAAAACAAATACACCACCACCTACAAAAGGCATAGCAAAGAAAAGGTGGTTTAGCGCATGGCCACATGTTCAGAAATGTAGGCAAGCACATTTTTAAGTTTCTTCAGAAACTTTAGCCAATTTTTATTCAAGAGTTTTTATTTAACCTTTATTTAACCAGGAGAGTCCCAGTGAAATTAAGGGTGCTTTGAGACCTGTCCCGTTTGGAGCAGTTGTTCCAAAACAGGGAGCGTTTCCCCCTAAAGATCGGTTCGTTTGGACATATGTGAACACAGCAATTGTGCTCGGATGGGGGACAAAACAAGCGGGCCGAGATCGCCTAGAAGAGGTGGTCTCGGCTCACTTCCATTCGAGCCCTGGAGCGGTTCGTTTGCAGTGAGAACATAATCGACACAGCAACCGACACAACTCACTCATAACTGTGATGTGCGTCAGAGCCCATCTTCATTGGCAATTCCTTGTCGCGGCGCGTCTTCTTCTCAGTAGATGCAGCATGATATTATTTTCCCTGCGCAGTCTTGATTCCTGGTAGAACGGGATGTTTTCTTCGGTTACAGAACACCGGTACATTAACCACAGAAAGACACAGAAACAAACTAGCCACACACGCTGAAGATGCTTCATGGTTTTTATTTTTCCCGGGGTAAGAACGGAAGAGGAAACTTCTTCTTTCGGGGTAATTTCTGACCAATGAGAGAACAGTTGGTTCGCGCATGGAATTTGTTTACAGCTTTGAACCGCTACAGACGCTCCAAACAAAAAACGAAACGACTTTATCGATTTAGCCCCTGAATCGGAACAAAGCAAACGGGCCACAGGTCTGAAAGCACCCTAAGAATCTATTTTTCAAGGGAGACCTAGCCAGGAGAGGCAGCAACATAAATAAAAACTCATAGTTACAGACAGAAAAAACAAAAGGAGACAGCAATTAAAAACAACAAATAATTAAATAACAAGCACAGGGATTTCAAAACGGAAATATCTAGGAATCAGTTGCATGACCAGGTAAATTAATAACATTGACATCCTGAGGAATCTGCCTCAATTCTTTCATTTTGTGAAATGTGAAAATGTGAAAATTACACACTTCACATCCAATTTTGTTGCGCCTAACCACAACAAACCCAGTAGACGGCCTTTCATGAAGCATCATTATGACCTTGTGTACTACGATTTGCATGTTTGGTCTGCATATTATTCACACTGGAACACTTCTCATTTTGCTCCATCCATGATGGACATTTCCATTTGCTCAAGGAGGAATTAAGGCATTGCAACCGAACATGTTGTTGACCAGTCGCTTCTTGCTACACAGTATGTGGTCAGGATCTCAGCAGCACGGCTAATGAAGGGTGATGCTGGAATAATCTTGCAACATGCTGCTGCTTGAATAAAAAAGTCAAGATTGAACAGTCATTTACTGAATCTTGTTTTTATCCTTTTTACATTATACCCTTTGAACCTGGCATCCTATTAAGTTTGGATGTGTAGGAATGAAAGACAACTTTTTTTTTTGGCAATACTCATGCCTCATTTAGTCTTGGCTTACATTACTGTATACCTGTTTAAAAACTTACAGAGATATTTGCAAATTTTTGTACTTCATGGGCAGGTAGTCAGGCTTGTTCCAGTTAGATAACGAAACAGCAACACTCTGTGAACAGATCGGTGGAGTGGAGTGGAGTGGATCATAGCTATCTAAACATGTCTGTGCCTCCACATCTATCAAAATTGATCATGTGACACATGAGCTTGTCAGGTACTTCTGTCAACGACACATCCATCACTCTGTTGCTGCTAAAGCAAGTGGACAAAGTGTAAACATGACAGTGTGTATTTTAGTTTGCAGAATTCTGATCTTTTCTAGGGAATACTGGAATTTACCATCACCAATTACATACTGTGTCTTAGTAAAGTATTGGCCTATCATGAGCCTGCAGAGCCGCTTCAATGCATATTCTACATATTCCACATATTCTACATATTCTTCCATTTTCTGGAACTCTACTTGTGGCATCGACCACCAAAAGATATTTCCTCATTTGGTGTTTCAATGATGATGGTGGAGAGTGGTATCCAGCATGTCGGTCCCAAATATCCCATGTGTGTTCAGCTGGGTTGAAATCTGGAGACTGTGAAGGCCATAGCATATGATCAACAACATTTTCATCCTCATCAAGCCATTCAGTGAGTCTTCGAGCCCCGTGAATGGGGGAATTTTCATCCTAGATCAGACCACTTCCATCAGGATAGAAATGTTGATCACTCAAATGGCGATCACTCAAAATACCTTTGTACTGATTTGCAAAGAGCCTTTCCTCCAAGAGGACAAGTGGTTCCAATTTATACCAGGAAAATGCCCCCCACAGAGCCAGTGGACCCCCTCATTATGGGGGCATTCAGGCCTGTGTAGATCTGTTCTGTTCTATCTATCTATCTATCTATCTATCTATCTATCCATATTCAAACAGGAATTCTACCTTGCTTTACTGTTTATTATTTGCCTGATGTTTGCTTGTTATAGTCCCTCCATCTGTATGGAGGGATGTGTTATTTTTGCAATCTGAGTGGTTGGGGAGGTCTGAAACCTATCCAGCAAATTTTGTAGAAAATTTGCTCACTGAGGTTCGTGTGTTTGGTTAGTGTTTCCAAAAATGTCTTGAAAAACAACAAAAATTTGTTCCAACCCAGAAAAAATTTCAAAATTTAAATGGGCAATAAAATATTCCAAACATGGATCATTAAAATAGTGCCCAACTGAGTATTTACTCTGTTCTCCCCAGGCCTGGCAGACAGGCCCATTTGTGTACTGTATCTACACAGTCCCTGCCTGCATTAGCTGTGCTATATTGCTCTCATGGTGCCTTCTCCGATACTTTGGCTCCTATCACAGCTGGTGGTCTCGCAGCTTACCTGCAGGGTATAGATCTTTTCTGCTCTCCAAGGATCTGGTTAACATGGCTGACCTCCATCGCTGCTGGTTAGTGCACTCAAAGAGATCCCTGTCTGGAGAGCACCTAGATGCCTGATGTTTATTGCAGTGCCAGGAGCTGCAGAGGAGAGCTTGTGCCATGACCCCTGCCTAATTGAACTGTAATGCAGTAGAATCTTTGGTTTTGGTTTCTTATGTACATGCATATCAGCAATCTCTTAGTTACTGTAATCCTATGGTGAAGGTGAGTGTAAAACCCAGGCTTAATGGTTTGTTGTTCAAAACTAACATGAAGTGTATGGATGGCTCTAGAACTAATTAGCATCTGGCTGCATGAAGTAATTAGTATGTAGCAATGCAAGCACAGGCACTTCATTTGTACTGCTTACTTATGCCTTATGAATGCGTAATTAACCATGTTAAGGGCACAGGTGATGTATTGTAGCTGTACAGGCCAATCATTAATAATGGATATGTGTCACCTTTTCTAAATATCTCACTTATGAATTGCAAACTGGGAAAACCCACTGAAGGTTCACACACATTAAACTGAAATTAGATGTAAATTATCCAGTCCTTCCCACAAAATAAGGGTATCCATGCCATTCTTTCTAATGTATGTATGTGTAATGATTAAAATCTTGTGCTACTTTATCCTGTTTTAAAGCACCGTGAGTCAGAGGGTTACTGTTAACAATATTAATTATGCTAATAATATGTTTTAAGTGGAACATGTATCCCCACCAGTCTTTGATTTAAACTAAACACCAGGTTTATCCTTGATTATCTTCTAATGAGAAAATAATTAGCGCGTCTCAAAAACATAATATACAGTGAGAACACAGGGCCCCCAATTATAATCTCTTAGTCAGCTGCAACAATCTGAAAGAAGAAAAAAAAAAATAGATCGTCATAAACATGACAATCTAACTCTGCCATCAAAGCTGACAAGAGACAACAAAACAGATAACATAAGACAACACACACGCACACACACACAAAAAGTGTCTCCAAGGAGAAGTGTTGCAACGGCGCCCACTGTGACAGATTAGTACATTGTTTTCTATGCACAGACTTTATTCAAACACTTTCCGGCATTTTGTTTCTCCTCTGCTCTCTCTCCCAGGAAATCCAGTCCAGGTGTCACCTTCAAGTGTGTGAGTATATAAAATTGTGCCTTTTGAAAAGATTTTTTAAATTTTTTTCTTAACTATTATTTTTTGAACTGTAATTACATGTACATTTTGTGAAGTGTTACTGCCACTGCAGGTGATCAATCAATGAGCAATCAGGGACCCAGAGACCTGTAAGAGACTGACAGCAACCAACGACCCCTCTGTCTCTTTTGGGTCCCAGTCACAGCAGTCCCACAGGAGCCTGTACTGCCAGCCTGGAAATGTTTGAGCCTTTTTTGCCTCCCACCAGTTCAACGTGTTGAGAGGCTGCATTCTTAGACCTCACCCTTCTTTTTTTCTTTCCCCCCTCCTCCTCCTCCTCCTCCTCCCATCTCTTTTCTACCCCTCCTCCGCTGCCTGGTGGAATTGAAGTCAAGAGCTGCGTTGTAGTATACCTGAGGGGCCAAAGTGGTTCTATAAATGGAGAAATGAAATGATTCATGAATAGTCCTGGACTTGGACTGTGGGTTAAAAAGAGCCCACTTTCAAATGGCCAGGGTCAAACTTAGAATAGGAGAGTGATTCAATGTAACTCTTAATGAAAACTGGGGGTCTCTATAGGTGACTTAATTAAGTCAGGGGACTCTTTAATTACATTTTCAAAAGCTTTTTCATTTGATTGGTATATTTTCCTCTACTTGAAGCTATATAGGTGTAGACTACAAATGTGGTTCCATCCTCTGTCATTCCTTATGCATGATTAATATTCGATGCGGGTTCTCCACCGCTTTTAATCATTATGGTGATTATGAGTGTTTGGCCTTGGCACACCCACACGTAGCAAGCCTCCACCATCCAGTCAAGCCATTATGGGACTTCCATTTGACTACTCAGTAACTTAAGAGTGTATTGGAAACAACATATTTAAAGCATGTCGGCTAAAATGCTTGAAATGAGTTTATGAGATGTTCTGAATTTCATCATGCATTTGGTTCATTTTTAAAGGATGAGGAGAGTTATTTTGGGAAGCCTTTAGGAGCAACTGAATTGTTCACCTATGATTTTAAATGTTTGTGTCAGTTCAGTTCATAATGATAATATATAGAGAACCTAGACTGACTATGTTTGTCATGACAACAACGCCAGTTTGTATGTATGAGTGAGAGAGAAATAAAGAGGAAGAGACAAGGAAAGATGGGGAGGGTGCATTGTTAAAGTTGCTTTAAATGCCCGGGAAAATTAAAAGGCATGAAATATTCAACAGTTAAGGACCGCAGGCACTTTTTAATACACTAAATTAGACACCTGCACCCTGAAAAGAGCGTGAAAGGGAAGAGAGACAGGGCGAGGGAGGAGGTGGAGGAAGGGAGAGAGAGAGAGAGAGAGAGAGAGAGAGAGAGAGAGAGAGAGAGAGAGAGAGATGTGATTGAAAGGCAGAGGGGGGGAGGGATGAACAGAGTGTGCTGCAGTCCCTTGGGAGCACATTAAGCGAACAGTTCCGTCGTGTGTAGGTGTGTAATGTCCCTTTGTAAAGTCTGCCCTTGCTTCTATAGCAACATGCCTCTGTGGCTTGGTGGACCGGTGTGTGAACTCAGCCCTCGCCCTCATGTCTTCCCACATTCATGGTAACAAAAGTGTACTCTGCTGTGTTTGTGCTATTGTTGCTGCACTGTGGTTGCCACTGGGTGACACTGAAAATGCTTGAGCAAGAGATAATTCTTCTTTTTTAGCTCTCTAACTTTTTTTTTTTTTTTTTTTTTTTTTTTTTTTTTACACAGACTAGACTCACATGTGCACATCCATAGCTGCACCTATTAAAAAATAACCTTCAGTGTTCAGTTAAGTAACAGCATGATAAATTTATTGCACTTTTAGACATCATTAGGCTGATTTGGGTTAAATGGATAATAAACCCAGTTATAGAGCAGATTTTCTTATTTAGTATTATTTTTGAGTGAGACTATTTTCATCATCCACCAAGATTTGACAGTCCCTAAAAGTCAGTAACTGTCATAAAACAGTTTTAGGGTTTGCATTTTCTACAATAATACATTGCAGCAGGGCTGGGTGGGTTTTTAGTTCCCTCTGTGGGGTAAGGATACTGACTGGTAAGCCCAACCAACTGGCGAAATGTGACAAATATTTAGTATGATAACATTTTTTTTTTTTTCATAGCTAAAGCTGCATTCAGATGGAATCGGGTACACGGCAGATTCAATCTCATTATTGTAGAGCAGGACAGTAAAATCCTTGATATACACTCAGTGGCCACTTTATTAGGTCCACCTGCACAATCTAATGCAGTTCAATGCAGCAACTCTGCCATAAATTATACCTTTTAAGAAAGTTTTGGTTGACATTTTCAAGAATGTGTAAATTTAATCAAACGATTATTATTGAGGTTGTAGTTTGCAGAGGTCTTGTACTGGGCTACATTATATTTAGAGGTGTTTCTATATTTTGTCCTCCCTATTTATAGACATGATGGCAACAGAATAGTAAAAACACCTCCAGTCCAGTACAACAGCAGCACTGTGAGCTCAATGCCAAACATAGAATTAAACGAACACCTCTATTACTGTGACAAAAAGAAAACCTGAGCATGATAGGTATCAGAAAAACTTTAACTTTAAACTTTAAGGCAGAACAGTTAGATTGGATTGTATTAGATTTTACAGGTGTATAGTAAAGTGGCCACTGAGTATACATATACATGTACATATCTATCTATCTATCTGATACATTACTGATCCATTAATTAGACTATCAATAAAATTATCATACATGGCAATTGTCACATTTATATGCCTTTTATTGGCAAGTCAGTCAAAAATAACTGAGAGAAATAAGAGAAGTAAGAGATCTGGCGATAAGAAAAGTTAGCTTTGCAGTGCACGTAGTGGGTCTTACAGGTTTAGATTAATATTCAACATAATGCTTGTTATATAAGTCAGCAGCATTCTTTGTGTAACCCTTAGTGATTGTATAACTAATTGTGACCCGGTTGTGTGGCAGCGGCTCTTGGTTCTCGTTGGTTCTCGAATAATGCTTTGAGCTTTCTGTACAGAGGTTCTCTGAGGAGTCTGTTTCTTTCACTGATTTCTTGTGAGGAGCTGTAGGTAATTATTATTGTTGTACTTCCAGATAAATTAAATAATTTACATTACAGTTGCATGATCTACCCAAGACCTCCTTACCACCCAGTGTAAACATTTCTAGATGCACCATTGATACCATTACTAGCTAAAGGCTCATATTAGAATGAAGTGCTTTGCTCGCTCTCATCTCCTCTGATATAATGTCAGATTAGTAAAAGATTCCTCAATAAATGGTGGAGATCTATCCAGGAACAGCACAGAATTAAGTGCTAATGAGCTAACAGTTGCTGTTACCGCCATTTTGTCGAACCTAGCGGAGGATGACAGGTGCCACTGAAGAGTCAACCAAATGTGGGTGGGAGGAATAAAAGCTGAAGTCGTGCTGTGATTGGATCACTTCACTCTGCAAAACTCCTCAGGAGAAATCAACCAACAGGGCTTTACCAAAAAAAAAAAAAAAAAACCCTATTTCTCACAATCTCAGAATCTCACAGTTTCGTATTTTTTTCTGCACCCAGTCATTACAATGAATATGTTACCATCCCTTCTACACAAATACTTTTTTGGCTTGAGAACAAGTCTTTTTGACTTTTGTACCTGAAATTTCTTGAGACGCCCCTTGCTTGCTTGCAGCTCCAAGCTCCATCGCTGAACTATGAGCACAAGAAGGAGGGAGATGGGGAGGGTCTTTAAATTCCAGTGCCAATAAGTGAGTTTTGAAAGCCATGTTCTCAGCACCTGGTGGAGTAATTGTTTAGCCAATGATATTGATTAACAGCCCTATCAACCCCCATTGGATATATTATAGTCATGTTGTACCCTGGGCCAGTAAAATCTTCCCTATTGCCTATTTAAAATGTATCAATGCTTAATGCCTCTCACACTGTATTATTTTTTTATTTTTATTTTTTTTTTTTCCAATTTGTGATGTTCGTGTAGGCTAGAAGACATCCTGCATGTTAGGTGGTCAGTACTGCAAGTTGAAAACGGGATATGGCAACATTTTAAGAAACAAATTTTGTGTTCATGGCAGATGGTCAGAGATGCACAATCTCCACTTTCTCTCTCTCTTTCTGTCTTGGTCTCTCTCTCTCACACACACACACACACATTCAATGAGTTATTTTTGCCTGTGCATATTCAAAATTTCAGAGCTTCAGGCATGGAGCACGTGGGGGAGAGCTGGTTGAGTGGATGTAACTTTGTGCGGCAAAGCTGCTAATAAAGCCACTAAAATGCTTCACTTTTCACTCAAAAACATGTCATGTATGATTAACCTATAAACCTCTGTAGCCAAAAAACTATTACTAGGCTCAATATAACTCCACTCTTTAATGCCCATATCTGTTCCAGCAGAGAAACAAAGTTAGTTGATACAATAAACAACTGTGAAGGGACTCATAAGGAGCCTGTCCCATTTAGGCGTTCAACACCTGTTTCTCTTCCCACACTGAAATAATTCCTCAACTAAAATGTCTCTCAAAATTAGGCAAATCCCTCACAAGAGTATAGTATGCTGTTTTCTTTGAATCCCTGCTTCCAGGGAAAATAAACTGGTTACAGCATCTGTTATCAGTGTACTTGGCAAAATTCTGTCACCATTGTCCATATGGTCACTGCCACCCAGAGTCAGCCCCCCTATCACTTTGTTTCTGTTAATTAAAAGGAATATTTTAGCTTCATTTACTGTAATTGTAAGTAAATTGGATAAATGATAGCGGTAGAAGAAATAGCGAGGCAGGGCAGGCAGAGGCAAAAAGTGAAGGCTGGTAATGAAGGAAAAGTGGAACAAGCTGAGAGAGCACTTATTGGGTGGAGTATGGGTAAAAAAATTGAGTCTGAAAGCTTTGTCTGTGGCTGGCAGATGTGTTGAAAGGAAGCTTGTTTGCCATACTAATAGGCTAGTCTGTTTTGGGAGGCTGGAAAAGACAGACACTGAAAAAACTTTTAGGTGAAATGAGCTACAGTGATAATATAGGACCACGCCACAGCTCAAACAAGTAAAACTGTGGATAATACTACCGTTAGATATTGTGATCTTTTGCAGTAGGCACCAACTCACTGCAGGCACACACACAGATTAACACATGCATTTGTGTGTATGCCTGCAGTGCACATTTCCATACCCATGCATGTGTGCAAGTGTGAGCACAGTATTTTTCTCAATATGCTGTGCTGTGCTGTGTGAGTCTGCTTGCCAGTTCTTTGTGCAGGACAAAGAGGTCAGATTAATTTGCCAGGTTTTCAGGGTTAAGTGCTTCCCTTTCCATCCTCTTCTGTGGTAGGTCTATGACAGCTCTGCCAACCCAGGAAAGACATCTCCATTTCCCCTGCTGATATGGACAGTTTTATTTTATTTTATACATTAAGCCAGAAGAGCAGAAAGAAAGAGAAGGGGGAAATGCGCTGACACACAAACTTGGAATGCAGCCAAGAAAAACGTGATCAGACGTCTTCCTCCCGACAGGTGACAGTAGAAAGAAAGGCACTGGATCCACATATGCCATGTATAAATATTTCCTCCGTTTTTTCATTATTAATAATTGCTCTTGGGGATTTTCCATGCATGTTGGTTCCCTGTCAATTAAGTGCACATCAATGGAGACAAGCTCACCTCCATTGGCCCTCTCCTGCGAACATAACTGTTTTTTTTTTTCCCCAAGAATCAATTCTCAATGGTAGACTTTAGTAAGCTCATTAGGCTCTCACAAGGCACCGACTCCATTACGGCTGCATAATTACCATGGTTCTGCCTTCATCCCTCTCTCTGAAAGAAACACCTTCATTCGGGGGCCTGACAGTAATTATTGTTATGATACATCACCTGGGAGCTGAGAGCTGAAAACATTCTCGACGTTGTACGATATCATATCTGCATGTTGTGTGCTTGTGCACTGTATGTTTGCATGAGATTAAGTACCCACACAGAATACATACAGTATAACACGCAAAGCATACATTTTCAAATCTATAATTGTCATTGTTTGCAAGCAGTTCTGCAGTTGTGTTTAAAATAAGCGGCGCAACTCTTCCTCTCACTCTGAGCGCTCTGTGTACATTATGTCCTTGGTCATGATCACAGCATTGAATGCAGCTATCTTTTGTTTATCAGCCCTTGTTTGGTTTTCCGTCATGTGCAAACTACAATGGATATTTATTTGATTTACATATTATGTCTCCTCTGCTCTCAGTGCATGTGCATGATACGCATGTGCACGTGGTTGTACGCTCACGTGCAAGCACGGATGTGTTTGTGTGCCTCCACTGTATGTGTGCATGTGTGCAAAAATGTGCATGTGTGAGTAAATGCACAGATGGGATTTGGGTGGCTGGAGCAGGGAAGGCAGCAGTGGGAGTAGCAGCCACGCATTGCCTCTCTCTTTCCTCTCACAGGCGGTGCAGAGGAAGTGTAACATGACATGAAGATAATTAAAAAAGCAGATCCATATATAATAAAAAATAGCAAAGCCCACGGTGGGAGGACTGGCCCAGGGATCATTAGGATTCTGTCCATAATGTAAACTTAGCCTGAGCCTTAGCTAACCACCCTGAAGGCAGAACAAGCCTCTCAGAGAGCTGATATTTCATTACTCGAGTCGGGAAGGAGTGCTCCAATCCACCCCACCCCCTACACACCCCATTCCTCCTCTCTCTGTACACCCCCAATCCCTCCCCCCTCCCCAGCTCAGTGGTTTGATCTGTACCTGCCTTCTGGAGACTGGACCATTGGGAACACAACCCATACTATGCAGCTAAACACTGCACTCTGACTGGAAGAGGACATTTTCAGTCCAGCCCACACATGTAAAGGTGACTCAACTAGCACTTAGCACTTGATTCCACATCTGCAGATGCCACATCTTCCAAAAACTGTGATATTAAATGTTACTGATAAAACACTGGAGGTGGCTTATTTCTACCCTATATCAGCTGCTGTGACTACTGACAGAAAAAAAAAATCACTAGCAGTTTGATTTGATTAGTGTTGGCCCTTAATTCACATGAGAAAGGAAGAGCTGCGAGTTGTGAAAACAGTATGAAAGCTGACATAGCATAAGTGTAAAGCAACAGGGCACATTATTCTGGTAACATGTCACCACATCTGTGCCTGTCTTACACATCTACTGCTGTGAGCTAGGCTACCATCGCTTTCACATGGCTTTGACACTCCTCTGCCAAAACTGTTATATTTCCTGTTAAATAGGTTAGTGGCTGCAGTGTGCACGCGTATCTTTGCTCTACCGTGCATGCTTCTTGAAGTGGACTGTTTACACGGCAGCTCCTAACCACCCCGAGAGCACAGGTAATGACAGTCAGGATAACAACTGTAACAACAGCAGAATATGATCTAATAGGAACCCAGTTGTTTAGAGGTGAATATATTTCTTGAAAGGATGATTAAATGAGAACATTGCAGAGGAGGTGATAGATGAGAAGAAAGAGAGAGATAGAAATATGCTAGAAGGGAGAGGGAGGCTGCAGATAGTGAGGGAGGGAGAAGTGAAAATTAGCAGGTGGGAGTGGGAAAGCTGAAAGAAAAAGAAAGGAGAGTGAGGCGGGCTGGAGGTGATAGACAGAACATGGAGCAGGAGGAGGAAAAGGAGGAGAGGAGTCTGATTGCTGGGCAGAGAAGCTACAAGAATGTTAGCGGTTGACATTTTTATTACACAGAGTGAGAGAGACTGAATCTTTCTACATAGAAAGGTGTAAGTGTCTCCCATTACAGCACTCCGGGCTGCCAAAATACATCCATCATGCCCCTCATCCATGCCCGCTCACCCAGACCAGAGCTCTGCGATTGCCCCTAATTTTCCCTCCCATTCACTATGAAAGCCGGGGTCGCAGTAGAGCACTGAGCAGTCCTGCCTGTGTGTGTTCAGCAGTCTAGGCGTTTAATGTATGTTTACAGTACATCAGTCTATGTTTAAGAGAAGAGCTGTTCTTTGAGTCAGCCAAAGCTTTAGAAATTGCAAGTGAGATTACAAAAGCATACACATTTTGTGCTCCTCACACATTCTTTGCATGTCTTAGCAAACAAGGCAAAGTAATGTATTTGCAGGGACAGAAGGGGTGTGTACGCTTGAACGTGTGTGTGTCTGTGAGTATATGAGAGAGAGAGGGAGAAAGAGAGAGAGGAGAGAGAGCCGCAGGTGACTTCATCAGTCAGAGAGACGGGTGGGTTCCGTCAGTGTGACGGCCTCGTCAGCGGCCCATATTAAACACATTAAACACTGGGCCGGGCTCCTCATTAATCAGCCCAGAGGGATGACAGCCAGCTCTGCTATCGGCCCCGTACATCCACGCATGCCCAGGGCTGTCTGGGCCCCAGGTAATATACCTCTTCCGCAGATAACACTGTGATAGATCGACTGCAGTCCCTCTGATTGGGGTTTGCCAGTGTAATACCACCTTGTCTGGCTTTATCAGGAGAGCCCACTGAACAGTCATGGCAGATCAGCTTTTCAAGAGCTTAATGATTGAACTGATTTTTGACTGCCTGTGGTGGAACGTGTGTGTCTTGGTATTGATGCTAAAAGGCTGAACAGCTGATTTAGCATCAGAACTCTTGGGCAAGAAAGACATTTAAAAGGTATTGTCTTATTGAAATAATCATCCCTGCTCATGGAGAAGAGGAAGAAAACTGCATCCTCAATGTAACATGAATTTTATTATGATCCTATAACCGCTGGCAAGTGTGAATATTTCACTCATATGCCTCCCTACCGTTCATGTCAAGTTGACTTTTCATTTTGATCCGTCATGTCAACATTCAGCCTGGGATTTTTTACATAACTTGAACCCACTTGCTGACTTCTGTGTTATGAAAATTAAATTAGGGGAACAGACAACTTAATGTTTTGGTGCACTTGTTTTAACTAGGTGATAGTTCACTTTGAGAAAATGGGATAGTCAGCTAGATTTTAACTTTGAGCACAACCACTATTAGGCTGGCTTCTCCAAAAGAAAACAATTTGAAACTAAGTGATTCGTAATTACACCGCCTACCTGAAGGATAGCTTTTAATCATCCTTGGTCAGTAATATGAGTCTCATTCCTCCTATGTGCCACACACTGAGCTGATCAGCCACATATAAAGAGGCTGGCACCTCATCCATAACCAGCTGTTCTCCATTTTGTCCTTAACCACAGAACAAGCCCCCCCATTCAAAAAAAAAAAAAAAAAGTATTCTCTGGAAAGGCATTTGAGGCTGATAGCAGGAGATCTGTGAATTACACCAATAATTGCTGTAGTTAGTGGTTCAATTTGATTAATGCAGCTTCATTAAGGATCCTTTAAGAAAGGAACACGTGCACCGGTGATTTGCAGTGTTTGTCACTGGGGATGGGGAGCACTGTCCAAGTCCAGGAAAGCCGGCTGGTGGTTTACACTGCACCACTAGGTGTCTCTCTTCAGAAGGGCTAGACTTTGGGCTCCGAGCTGACAGAGACGGCTGAGGGGCTGAGAGAGGTCAGGCCCGGAGAAAAGGGGGGAGAGGCGGTGGAAGGAGGAAGGAGCGAGGGCAGCTCTACCAGGCCCTCTGCTTCTCTTTGTGCCCTTGTTTGTACACAGCCCTGACTGTTTTCTCGGCTGCCTGGAAAAACCATAAAGGCTTAGTGCCTAGCTTCCGAACTGTTGTTTGTTGTTTACAGTCTTTTGCCCAAGGTGCACTCCATCCACCTATTTGCCACAGCACATTTGTGATGATGTCAAATGCAGTATGCAGACCTGTGAACAAATTCTGTGGAGATAAGCTCTCCTCTAAATCCTTAAGCCGGCGAATGGAATGCCTCTTTTTTTCATGTATTTATTTATCCAACAAGTACTTTCTGTGCTTGATTCTTCTTTCGCTAAACTCCACACTCTCTACCTTTCTGTCAATGCACATTTCCCTTTCTTTTTCCCCCTGTTGTGCTTTCTCTCTGTGCTCAGTTGTTGCTGGTCTGTGTTTCCATCTCTCTGCCTATCCTCCTCTTCAACAGGAACTCACATATTTCCCTCATTCTCTTTATTCTCTGCTATTCTTTTTGCTTTGTACAAAATGCAGTCCTGTGATACAGGGGTTGTATCGCTGTGTATTGGAGGGTCAAGAGTGCAGCAATACGTTCGCCCACGGGCAGCTTATCTCAGAAATGCCATAGGACTAGATTCCAGCAAATCCCACTGAAACCGCGTAACATATTCGACCTCCGTGAAATACATGCGGAATGAATAGGCAGCAAAAACTACAGCAGGGATATATCCATAGGCTTTCCATTCCTTCTCCCCATCCGTTGCACTATTATATCTGGGCAAAAACAGACAAAAACCATTTCATTCCCTGGTGTGTCTCCGTATGAAAGTGTGCAGGCCCTTCCACAGTGATTCTCTGGAAGGCGTAGGGCTATGGCAGGGCAGCGGGCGTCATGGTGCCGCAGCCTGCCTGTGTTGACGCTGTGCCGGGGTTCAGACATGGAGCCAGTGTAATTACTTTCATTATCACTGCCACACAACACAGAGCGACAGAGCGACTGCAGAAGACAAGAATGGAGGGGTCTCACAATGGGAGATATGAAATCTGCCTTTAACTTGTGGAAACCAGCTCGCTCGCGGTTACAGTCCCACGCTGGCAAAATGAGAGAGAGGCAGTGATAGAGGGAGGCTGGGCGATGAGAGCGAGGAGGATGAGGATGAAGGAAGGAATAAGAAGAGAAAATAGTTTTCATCGACGACATCCTGTGCATCCTGCGGTTGTGTTTGTGTGTATGTGTCTCACTGTGTTTTTGGCTGAGTATGTGTGCCTTTTTCTGTTTGTAAGGAGAGGTGAGCAGTGCAATCCTGCTTCCCTCCCCACTTCTTAATCAGCAAGCATGTCAGTAAACACTGTTAATGGGGGTGGACGCTCTCTCCATTCTCACCCAAGACCCCTGCAGTGGCTAATTGGGATGAATGCAACACCATGCTTCATTTAGCCTCACTCTCCCTCTCTCTCTCTCACTCTCTTTCTCTCTTTCTCTCTCTCTCTCTCTTTCTTTCTGCATTTTCCCACTGCTTTTTCTTTCTTCTCTTCTGCCTTCACTTTATCCTTGTCTCCCCCTCTTTCCTCTCCCTCCTTCTGTTGCTCTGTTTGCTTGTTTTTCTCCACGCCTGTTAATGGCTTCTCGGCTCATTGATGGCCCAGATGTTTTCATAATCAAAACAGGAGAAATGGCAAAGTGGACACGGCGCCGTCTCCTGTCATGGGTGACTTGAATGAGCTGTTTGCTGTATTTAACATGGGCTCAATACAAAAAAGAAAAACAACTTCATTGTGCGGTGAGTCAACTGCGATATTGTGCGAACACCTGCTATTACAAACCATTGTGCTCCACGCGTTTCTGTTGCCTATGATTAGTGCACACCATAAGCCAGCGTTTCGAGAGCTCCTGCATGAATTTGTACTTCATGCACCTCGGAGCAAGGAAAAAACAGCTTAAGTTATTCCAGTTGATTTGTTATTATTCATTATGATTGATTATTTCCTTGCAACATTCATCCCTTGTCCTGTGTATATGATGGTGTAATGTATTCATGTGGCTTGCTGCACCATCATTGCTTTTGTGATGTAATCTCTTTTCCCCTGGCTAGGACCCCACCTGTGGGAGAAGGAGAGAGAGCTGTAAGTGCTGTGTGATGTAAAATGCCTAATTTGGGGGGTGATTGATGGTTTAATATTGCAGCCTGCAACCTTGCTGCCCCCACCTACCCAACGAGGCTGCAGGCAGGCACGAAACCGCAGCACTGTGTGTGTATAATGTCACTTTCCATTCCCACATTTAAACCCGGCTGGTGGAATTAAACCAATTCTGAGTTTGTTTGTTTTGGTCTGTGTGTGTGTGTGTGTGTGTGTGTGTGTGTTGTGGGCGTGCTCAGGCATTTCCCCCATTGTGGCACAGCTAAAATCCACTTAGATATATTGACTGTGCTCCAGAGTCAGTGGTCAGTTATTGCAGCCATTTCTGCTTTCCCCATTTTAACCAATCTTCCCTCCTCTCTCCTGTCTCCTCTGTTTTCCCTGAGACAGAGTGTGAATTTCCAGTGCCACTCATTACCATTCCCTTTGCCTTCATGAATAAGGTTCTCACCCCTCCTTCCTTTGTTGTTTCGTTGTTTCTCTCCCTTTCATGTGCCTGCACGCTTTTCTCCCCACGTTTCATGTGTAGGATGTCAGGATCCAACAAATTTGTATGCACATATTATACGGGGTATAAAAAATTGTAATGGGACATTTCCCTAAAACCTCTCGGCTTCTGCATTTGTTGATGTCTTCATTTGCCAGCCCCCGACAGAGCTGCCTTTTCTGGCTTTGCCTTTCCACTGCCCGACCTTCCCCCTCTCTCCCTCCAATTTTGGTTTCATTTGAAGATGGACGCTACCTGAGGAGTGCACAATGAAAATGATGATCAGTGCCAGTTTCAAAAGGTAGACAGATTGCCTTCAGATCTTGGTAGATCTGTTTATTGCCACATGGATGTTGCTGATCAGTATTCTCTCCAGGACTCAGCAGGGACCTGAAGCGTTCTGCTGTATTGTGGCTCCGAGTAGTCGAGCTATGACAGAGTGGTGTTTTTTTTTTTTTTTTTTTTTTCTCCGCATAATGCTAGGCTATACGGATAAATGTTGAGAAATACACTGAGGACACATTGTTTGAATGGTTGAATTTAAAATGAGTGCATGCAGCATGCACATGCACGCACACACACATACATACACTCACACACTCACAAAATATGTGCACGTGTCTGGACACAGTCTCAAACGGTTGTTGTGCTAATATGTTTTTAATGTCTTTGGGATGCAGTCGACATCTCTAATTTGTTTTTGTCTAAGCTGTGTGCTTATGTGTAAGGGGGACATCAAAGCAGTAAAAATAGCATTTCTCATTAACCAGCCTTTCCCTCTCATTTATTTTCCCCGGCCTCACTTGCCAGTTTGTCCACATGAGTGTTTTTTTAGGCGCTGCTTGTGAAGTTGTGAGGAGGAGCCGGTGGAGGAAAGATAATGGGCTGAGGGTGGGGGTACATCCGCTGCTTGGTATGGTTTCGTCGTCAACAGGCTTTCATTGTGGTTGCAGATTTCATCACCGTGTAAACTATCAACTGTAACAAGTGTTTGTTAAAGCAACTTACATAATGTGATTGAAAAACCAATTTTGTTGTTTGAACTCAAAGTTCCTAGTTTGCAGGGAATAGTGCTTTAGATTGAGTTAAGTGGCTTAACAAATAAGTCTATGTCTGTCAAGTCTAATTTTCCTGACTGTGGCACTAATTTTTACACAGCTTTATTTCCACTGTACTGAATTCATCTCAATTCAGTTCAGTTAAGTTCAGTTCAGGTCAGTACAGTTCAATTCAGTTCAACTCAACTCAATTCAATTCAATTCAATTCAATTCAATTCAATTCAATTCAATCCATGTAGGCAATCTGATTTTGGGCATAAGTAAAAACAGACAGGAAGCAGACCTATGTACTGACAGACAATAACAAGCAAAAGAGCTGTTAGGGACTATGTTGGGATGATAATGCAAATGCATTTAAAAAAATAATAAAGGTTGTAATAAAAAATAAGAGACGCATAAATAAATAAGGAAGGAAACAGGTCACAAATGTCGGATGGGCATATAAGTATTTCATGTGTCGAGCTCCAGACAGAGCACAGAGTTATCCTTTAGTTCCTTGTTCAGACAAACGGCTTCCCGAGCGCTCAGTTTGCGGAGCATCTGGGGAGGCATAAGGCTGTGTCCGACACGTAGCATCCAGAACTGGGGGTGAGGGACATGAGTACTGTCCCACATGATGCCCTTTGTCCTGACCTGCTACTCACAGAACGACACTAGGCTTCAGAGTGGCACTCCAGTGATTTTGGAACAGGCACTCTGATTTGGAGACAGTTTCTATTTTTGGCGATGGACAGAAACCAGCAAATTAAGAGGAAAAACAGAATACTGTTGAAGGAAGTATAGGATGGGTTTTTGAACACTGAGTGAATTCAGTTTCCTGAGGAGGTTCTGACGCTGACATGCTCTCTTGATTGTGGCTCCTGTGTCGTACTGAAACTTCAAGGTTCTGTAGATGACTCCAGCGGGTGGTTTCATTAAACTTTCATTTACTTACATAGCCCTTCATCATGGCCTTGTCTAAAACAAGTGAACGGCTCTGCCCTGGTGGCTCACTGTGCAGAGTTCGTCCCACGTACTACCGAGGGAAACTTAGCCACAGCAGCCTCGGTTCAAATTTGGTCCAGACCCTTTGCTATATTTCATCTCATCTCATCTCTCTGCCCTGTCTTTTCTGACTCTATCCACTGGGTCTGTCTAATAAAGCAGAAATGCTCAAAAAATAATCTTAAAAAAAAAAAGAAAGAAAGAACTGAATGAGTCTACACAGATCCAACTTGTCAAAAGCTGAACACAAAACAGAATAATTTAGCAGGGAAACAAACTGAAACGCGAGACAGACAACAGTCCCAGCAGGACACAGGAAGCCAGGCTATCCTACATAGTGGAGTCTACCTAAAGAGAGTTGTAACAGCTGAGAGAAGTTGAAATATTTGAAGTATTTTAATATTATAAATAACACATAATATTTTCCATTTAATAAAACAACAACAACAACATTAAAGGTGCACTATGTAAAAATGAAGGTTGATTCAAATGTGTAATAATTACGTAATTTATCAGTGCATCAGGGCGACTCAACTTTAAATTTTGCACATTATTCCACTGTTGAGTCTTGACAGTCTTCAGTCAGTCAGTTCAATGTAGTGTTACTTTGTGCAACTTAAAATAACAAAAATAAAAAAATAAACAATAAACAATAAAACTAAATAAATTTGAATAAATGTTAACAAAAAACATATAAACTGAACATGTAAGAATAGCGTGTATGTGTGTGTGTGTGTGTGTGTGTGTGTATGTATGTTATGTATAGTTTTTTTTTTTTAATTCTCTGTGCATTCAGGCGTGAGTGACTTCACATAAAAAATTCTCAAAGCTTTCTGTACCATTAATTTAATGGAAAATTCACAGCAGTGAGGATTAGCTGCATGTGAAAACACCTAGTGAGAATTGCAACGTGTACAGTAATTCAATTTTCAAAGCAGCCACAATGATATATTTAAATTAGTACACACTAATTAGTTCCTACAAAGTCATTGATTCATTATACAATGGTAACTGAGTTACTCTGCCATGGCCTAAACTGTGTTCAATTCATTGCCATTACTGTACATTTATAGATAATGAAATGTGGACCTAGCGTATCACTTCATGTGCAGGCAGATTGGTGAGGATATTTCAGTTTCAGAGTGTCTTTTGATGTTAAACTGCAATGTGTAACTTCCCAGGAAATTGCAGCCTTTGGAAAATGTTTGTTTGTCTTCTCAGGCAACGCTGCTAGAGTCTGTATCCTCTAAATCCTCTTTGTGACAGGAGCATGATGCATGTGCGCAAACCACCCAATCTACATTTTGGTCACATGATCATTATGAGCTTTGTGCCTTTGGGAGAGAAAGTTATGAGCTTCAGCTTCATGTGTTGTTGTGAACTGGACTTGTAAGTTTGTGTGTGTATTAAGGGAGGACCGTAGTCAGTGTTGGGGGAGGTTTCGCAGAGGTGCTTTCCATACATCATTTATCTATTCGTTTCAGTGCACCATAGCATCTTAGAAATATTTCACCGCTTAACAATCCTGCAGCATTAACATCAATACAATCCAATAAAACTTCATTAGTCCCCGAGGTGCAATTTGGCTTATTGGGCATTAAAAAACAAACATGTGCACAGAGACTTGAATTTATATCCAAATAAGTGCAACAAGTGCTTCTTTGGAATTTAAAGGCGGATCACTCGATAAAAAATGTTGGTTAAATTGAAAATTGTTGATTACAAATAAAATTCCCATTATATATTGTGGTATTAACATGGAAACTTGTTACATTCTTAATGGATGCTGTTGCCCCATTGAAAACCACTCCTGTTTCTCTTTGGATAAAGGAAAACATCTGCAGTCTGAAAAGCAACTGCAAAAAGGCAGAGTGCAGATGGAAAAGCTCGGGTGTACAAGTTCATTATTTATTTGAAAAGGCTAATGTCAGCGGTGAACAAAACAATTAAAGAAGCAAGAGCTGCAGATTTTTCTTCTCTCATTACTGTTAACAGTAAAAATGATATATTCCTATTTGACACCATTAACAAACTGACCAACAGAGCGCCCAGTGTCATCTCTCCCCCCTCTCAGCAGGATTGTAAAAAGTCCTGTGCCTTTTTTGTTGACAAATTCAACACCGTGAAAGACAGGAATTTACATCCAAGCTCCCCCAAATTTTCTTAAGGTCTTCTCTCTTATTTTACCCCAATTTCATTGCAGCATCCCTTTGATTTGGTATCTCATGTACATCTGACCACCTGTCCTCTGTACATCATCCAATCCAAATTTCTTTATTACATTGTAGTAGACGTTGCCCCCCTGGCTGTTCACTATCATGAATCTGACCTGTACCTCTCAAAAATCAATCATCAATCAAAAATCAAAATCAAATTTGTTGCTAATGAACTTTTTAGAAAAGACTGAGGGAAACAATATTTTGGATAAATTTAAATCTGGGTTTTGCAAATGGCATGGCACCGAAACCATGGTTTCAAATGCCATCTTAATGCATACTGACAACGGTGAATGTTCTGCCTTGGTTTTAATGGATCTAAGTGCATCTTTTTACACTGTAGGTCACAATACTATGATTGACAGGCTTAGACAATTGGTTCTGGTTCTGCAGTGGATGGGTTCTCCTCCTGTTTGTCGCACAGATCATTTATTGCTCATCCTAACCTGCGGCATACCCCATGGGTCAGTTTGTGGTCCCATTGTGTTCCCTTCGTATATGCTCTACTGGGGCACCTCATCAAGCGTTTTGGCAGTATTTATTTATATATTTATTTTTATTTTGCCATTGCTTTGTTGATGACATGCAGTTGTACCAGTCTGTGAAACCTAATAACATGACAAAACTATTCCTGTTGCGTGACTGTTTGGCTGTCATAAAGGACTGGATGGCTTTTAATGTACTTCTATTAAATTCTGATTTGGAAAGGTTACTTGTCATAGGTATTAATCACTAGACCGGTACAAACCTGGGTCATTTCTTCCCTTATGTAAAGCTGGCCCACAAAAACCTTGGTGCCGTTTTTTGATCCACATTTTAACTTCAATATATATGACAAATCTTTGGTTCAGGCCTGTTCCTTTCAGCTGAAGATCATTGCTGAAATCTAAACATTTGTGTTTTTCCATGATATGGAAATATGCTTTCACACCTTTGCCTCCATCGGCCTTGATTATTTAATGCTGTGTTTACTTGTCTCAGCCAAGCCGCTATCACTCGTCTACTGCTGGTGCAAAAGGCAGCTGCGAGACATCGTGAAGGTCTTACATTAGGCCAGTAATAGCCTCTCTGCACTGACTGCCTGTTAAATACAAAATTGATTTTAAGATTCTATCAATTACCTTCGAGGCCTCGCATGCCTTGGCGCCTAGCTCCATCTGTGACCCATTAACACCTTTAAAAAATGCAAGTTCTCTCAGGTCCTCTGATCAGGGTGTTTTGGCTGTGCCCCGCTGAAATATGACACCCAGAGGAGACTGTGGCTTTGCTGTTAGAGACCCCAAACTCTGGAATAATCTTCCCACAGCAGTCAGATCAGCAACCTCAGTTAAAAGCTTTAAGCAGCGTCTTAAAGCCTATCTTTTTATCCTGGTTTTTCAATGATTTTATTTCTTGTTGTTTTTTTTTTTTTTTGCGTGTGTTTTACTGCTTGTGCCATTGCTTTTATATTGTCTGTATATTTTATGTTTGCCTTGATGTTTATTTTTTGTTTGTTTCTTGTTTTTATTTGTTTTGTTTTTCTTAATGTGATATATTTCTGTCTTTTACAGTGACTTTTAATTGGCGTGAAGCACTTTGTAAGCAGTTTTAAAAGGTGCTATATAAATCTTACTTACTCAGTTAATGTGAAGGACATCAAATCCCCAAATTCCCCCAGAGCTGATCACTGGTTTTATATGGGCAGAGTTTAGCAGGCTGTGGCGGTACAAACATCCTCTGCTCTCCACTCAGCTGAATGATTGAATTCAACTGCTTTTTGTTTGAACTCCTTTTTGAAACATATTTGCATAATCTAATTGCGAGAGGTACTGTGTATGTATAGCTGTGGAAAACTGTCACAGCATCCAGTCGTTGCTGCCAGGACTGAAAACTGTTAATAAATATTTTACAAGAATGCATGCCCCTTTAATGGGTTAAAATTTCAATGAAAAAATATGATGTGTGCCAATGATGTTTCGTTTAGGTAAAATTGACATGAATCAGATAAAAACACAACGTGAATTGTGAACGGCTTGAAATTATGTTAAGCTGCTGATTTACTTTGCAATTGTAAAGTGTGAGAAAACACTTTTTTTTAATTTCTGATTTGCTGTTGGAAAACAGCCGGTTCTGGAAAATATGATCTGGTTGCCCTAAATTTCTAAATTGGATTGAGTTTGGTTTCCATAGTAATGGCGACAGACTAGTGTACACCCGTTGAATGCAGTCAGAGGACGAGCATTTCTATGAGAACTCACCCAGTCTCAACAGTGTTGCATCCCCTCCCTCTCACACCACTACCCAAGCATAATTGTTGCTTTCTATCTGCAGCTAACCTAGTGACTGCTCTGCCATTACTTCTCTGAGCGGGTTAAAATGCTCCCGTGCTTTTGCTAAAACGGCGGTGTGGGATGAGCAGTCTAACGCCGGTGTTGAAAAAGAACATGGTAATGAAAATCATGCTCAGCCATAACGGAATACATTATTCTTAGCCACTTCATGTTGCTGTGGAAACTGTTTTAGAGTCAGTAGGTCTGCCAAGGGTGTGCAGATAAACCTGTTATTGTATGTGTGCATGTGTGTACTTTTATGTATGTGTGTGTGTGTGTGTGTGTGTGAGTAGCTGTGTGTGCACGGCTGTGTGGATAAGCGCACGTGTTTTATCAATCCAAATGTTGCACAACCCTGGAGCTATACGTGTTTGACGGGTTAATTTGAAAAACAGATGAACAGATTCAGAAAGATTCATGGTGGGTGAGAAAGAAATGAAAAAGTAATGGTGATGGGGAAAGAAACCGACAGATGATCGGGGGGAAGAAAGACACAGAAGGAGGGAAGGAGAGAGGAGGGGAGGGGTGGGGGGTTGAATGTGACAAGACAGTGACACAAAAGAAGGCAGATAAATGGATAGAGAGAGAGAGAGAGAGAGAGAGAGAGAGAGGGAGGGACAGCAGTTTTGTATGTACTTTATATAGATTGTTATGGGGGCGTGCATTAAGCTGCTTGTGTGAGGTGCGATGAATTGATCTATTAATGAAAGTCTGAGCTGCTGTGTGGTCATGGACACAGGGCACACACACATACAGCCACACACATTCACACAAGCTGTGCTCCCTCTCCAGGCTCATATCATTACCCATCATTACACCCCCCATTTGGCATCAGCCGGCCAGATCGATCACGGCCGATAACTCTGTCTCACTCCAGGCCGGCCTATCTATCTCTATCTCTCCCCTTCTCATATCTTGCTTTTGCTGTATCTTTTTTTTTCACGCCGTAGCGCCTATCTCCCTGTTTCAACCCCCTCACACAACTCCCCGCTGCCTACAAACTGTATCAATTTCTAAATTACTTAAATTGCCTACCCACCCCATCTTTGTTTGCTTTTTAGGCTCACTCTCTCCGAAGTATCTCATCATCTCCTTTATACCCAATCTCACTATCTAACGCTCAGTCGTCTCCCACTGACTCCTTTCTGGGTTCTTTACCATATTTCCCTAACTCTACAAGTGTGACAGGCATATCAATCACCTCGTATTTCCATTTCTCACTGACCTGCTTTCAGCTTCACTATAATATGCCTCTTCCTCTTGCACTGCACCCTCGCATAGCCTTTCATCCCTCTCTGTCTCTGTCACCCGTCTCCCTCGCACTCGTGCAACCCAGTCACACCAGCTGTGCCTCCTCCTCTTTGCACATGACTCACCCTTGCTTCTTCCTCTCCCCATCCTTTTCCTCTTCTTCCTCCTCCTCCAGTCTTCTGAGAAAAAGTGGTAGCTACACCCAGACATGGAGGCTCAAGGCTGGGCTCAACTCTTGCTCAGTAAAGTGGTCAGCACAAAGACAGCCCGAGTTTGTGTGTGTGTGTGTGTGTGTGTGAGAGAGAGAGAGAGAGAGAAATAAAACAGACAAGAAAAGAGACAAAGGAACAACAGTGACAGAGAGAAATGAACATTTGAGCAACCGAGAAAAGAAAGACGAGAGAATATCATTTATGATGATCTCATTTGAAGCCTGGAGAGCACGGCCTGAAAATTTTTGAGATCAATCAGTTGCTTTCCCTCACTATTATTCTCCTCCTCCTCTACTGTCCCGCTCTTTGTTTATGTGTATTTATCTAACGAGGCTCTTATTTGTGTATGTTCCCCATTGATTCTAATTGAATTTGGATGGAGCGGGCCCTTCAGACAATTGTCTGCAGCAAGGGCCCCTGATGGATTTTCAGCTTCTTCTGCAGGCATTAGAGATTAATGGGAGGAAGGCCACACTGGACAGAGGAGGGGAGCGATCAATTCCTCAATAATTCCATATTTACACATTCTCATGTGAAGAGGGAGATGAAGAAGGGAGAGGAGGAAGGAGATTGAGAGGAAATAAGTACCACATTGTATTGCAGAGGGAGGTATCTGCATCTCCTCAGAGGGGAAAAAAAAATAATTATGGCAGTGAGAAATAAACGCAAGATTGCACGACGATTTGGTGCTTGTATATTAATGACATGCCTTTCTGTGTTGAGCAACTGGTGCTGTTGCATGAAACATGGGCAGAGGGCTCTGATGAATTAATATTCATAGGTGACTTACTACAACTCAGTAGTGCATAGCCTCACTTTAAGCACTGTGCAAGCCAGCCGCTGCAGAGATGGAGCTGTGGCTCTGGTTTCATTTGAACCCTATCATGCAGTGACACACAGCCTTTGCAGATTCGGTCTGACACAGTCTGTTCTCATGCCCACTGTTGTGACACCATGGCCACAGGGAAGTTACGGCGCGTGTTTGCCTTTGTGTGCATGTGTGCTCGTGTGTATCAGTATACTGCACTCCTCTCACATCAAAACACTGGTGACGTGCCAGACGTGAGCTGTGTAGTGATGTCATATAAAGCAGCCTACAGCAACCTGTGCTTATCCAGGCACAGGCCTAACAGAGTAGCATCCCGGGCCCCATAATATCTCCGACTGTCTGTGGCGGCTATTGTTTCAAGGCCCAGCTCTTTGAGCGTCTGGCTGAGATGGTCTCTTGGGGCTCTGCTCTAAGCCCCCAACTCACTCCCTGCAGGCTCTCTCACTGACAGGAGATCAGGCTACATCAGTATGTGTGAGAGGTACAGTGGGATCTGAGGGATGGATCCTATTTCAGCTGATCCAGCACACTGAGAGGTGGCTGCCAAAGACTTTCAAAAAAAAAACCTTACTTTGTACACCACTCTGTGTGTGTGTGTGTGTGTTTGTGTGTGTGCGCGAGTGCATGCATGTGCCTACTTGTGCGTGATGTGTGTGGGTTTTAGAGAAAGACAGCAGTAAAAGAGAAAACAAGAAAGAGAAAGCAGGGAGAGAGAGAGAGAGAGAGAGAGAGAGGGAGAGAAAGAGAGAGAGAGAGAGAGAGAGAGAGAGAGAGAGAGATGGAAAATATGTTTGCCCTGCTCACACCGATCTGTTTGTGTGGGAGTGCATTAACATCTATGTGGGCTGGAAGGGAGGCTGAATATGCAAAACAGTTGGAACAAAGGCTAATAACTCTAGAGCTGCCATGCAAAAGATGGTGCCTTTCCTTGACTTTTGCGGAAGCCAAACAGGCTTTTCTATTGTTTGGAGGAGGAACACAGGTTTATTTTATGCTCTAAGTAGTTTAGATAGCTTGTATAAACCATAGGGAGTGGTTTTCAGTCTCAGTGGCAAACTGACAGGGGTGAATCTAAAACTACTTAGCCTCAACACTTTTAGATTTCTTCTGTGCTCACCTCAGCAAGACCTTTTCAGATCGCTGAGGGGGAAGAAGAGAAGGACACGCTGTTGATATTAGCTGTATAGAGAAACTGTTGTGGAATATTGCACTTGTTTGCGCTATTGTGGATGCTGCATCTCAGTCCATTCTGAGTCTCTACGGCAATATCAATATATTGCACAATGTATTGCAGTGAATGAATGTACAACAGCAGTGTGAGTTGGACTTCAACCATCTTTTTCTTGTTTTTCTTCCAAGACAAAAATGAACTGTCGATACAGTGTTGGACACAAAATATGTCCTTGTTCATGGCCTTGTTCACTTGCAATTTATTGTGACAGTGTTTTCACACCAAGGCATGAAGCCCTTATTGTCTCTGTTCAAATCACTATTTTTGGTGGTGACTCCTCCAAGCTTCATTCTGCGGTGGAATACTCTTGTGGTTGATGCCAACCCACCAATGCTCAGATACACACATTGGATGGGTTAAATTTTTTGACCACAGTGTGCATGGAAAGAATGAGTGCCTCAAATCATCGGCTTGTTTTCATACTTGAAAATATAAGTTATTACTGAAGTATTTTTTCAATCAAGGAATGTGAAAAGCATTAGCTTTCCGTTTGTGTATTTGTGTGTGTTTGTGTTTTTGTGTGGGCACGTGTGTATGTGCCTGTGTGTGAAGGTTTTGTATGCTGAAAATGACACAGTTACCCTGCATTGTGATCTGTGTGTTTGTGTTTGTTAGAAGACAGATTCGGGGTGTGATAGTGTGCCGGCGTCTATGGGCAAGTGTGTATCCTTTATTCCAGTAGAGGAAGGGTGCTGGCAGTAAAGGGATTTGAAAAGCAAGATTTTGAACTTCTTCATGTTAGAAGTCAGTTTGATCAATGTCTGCTGCAGCTCTCACTTGCTTCAGGGCACAGTGAACCACTGATAGATGAATTCCTCTGTGTGAGCCCATGGACTGATGTGTAGGTGTGTAGTGAGGAAAAGAGAAGTGAATCAGAGAGTCTAAATGTAAGTGTGTGTGTGTGTATGTGCGTGCACTCATGCATTTGTGTGCATGTGCATGCATTTGAGCATGGGGAAATGTATTTGTGTGTGTGTGTGTGTGTCTGTGTGTGTCTGTGTCTGTGTTTGTGTGTGTGCATTCCATAAGCATACATGTGTACACGTCTTCCATTTCTGAATAAATATGGGTATTGTATATGTATGAGCTCCCGTACCAGTGAGTGAGTGTGTGTGTGGGTGTAGTATTCACTGATCGAATCACATATTCAAAGCCTCTAATTAGTATCTTCTTACTCGTGGGCTCATAGCGGCTAACGAGGACAGCGGCGCACTGAGTCACTGGACTCTATCAGCCAGTCCAGCCATGGAGGCGGGGCAGCAGTCAGGCCTCAGTGCACAGCCATGGCTCTGGCTCCGGAGCCCAGTGGCCTGGCGAAGACCTCATGTGCAGAAAACCTTTTAAGAGCTCCAGCAATCCGATTAAAGCAGCCCTCTCTCTCCTGCACTGTTGATGCTCAGATAAGTGTTCGAGTGGGCTCCTCAGAGCAACACTAAAAGCTCTATTTCATTAGGCCAAGAACTCAGATTTCTGAGTGGATCATTTTGTATTTCTTCAGATTTTTTTTTTTTTTTTTTTTTTTTTTTTTTTTGAGCAGAAGAGAGAGTAGTGAAGCCTGTACACACACAAGCACACACTGGCAGCCATCAAGATATGAAATAATGATGCTGGATAAAAGGCGATGAAGCCGCCACTGGCACAGTAAGCGGCGATTGATGAATAGCCTGCAAAGTGAGGTTTTATACGTTTGATTTGAAGAAATAGATGGAAATTACGAGTCTCTCTCTCTCTGTGTGTAGGCCTACTGAATATGTGTTTATGTTCATGTGGTATTTCAAAGACAGGTAGAGCTTGTAAAGCCTCCATATTCATCTCCCAGCGTCTTGGCAGTGTGTCAGTGGGATGATTGATGATGTCTTCATCAGTGGCCAATTCTGTGAAGCTGTGGTTTGAGCATTGGACTACAGAACAAGATTACATTTAATGGACATTCACTTCCAGCCAGAATTAACTGCAGCCTAAACACATACAGCTGCGCATAACCTGACTTTCAAGAAACAAATACAGTGTTCAATATTTAAAGAGCTTCAAATGGTTAAGAAACACCAAGATTAAACTGACTTACAGTTTCATGTATGCCATTTAGCACTAAATAAAAAATATACATGTGTTATGTTATGCATAACATTCTATACAAAAAGCATTGGCTATTTATTCTTCATTCAGTTATTTTCTGTGAAAAAGGATCTCATATCATTTTTGGAATACAAGGAGGAAGATGCTAAATACCGTGGGTGGACACTTGATGAATCAGATAGATGTCATTTTTGTTCAGAGGAAACTGAATCACCAAGTCAAGCTATTTTGGTGTTGTCATGCTGCAACCTTTTTTAAAACTGAAGGGCAAAAAATGCTCTCCAGAATTAATTTCTGCTTCAAAGAATTTTTTTTTTTATTGTAATGCTGTGACAACAGGAAAAATGAAAGTAAAATTTCACTGTAAGGGTACATGAATTATCATGAATTTGTGAATGACTTAATACATGCAAAAAGCATTAATTAATGCATGTAAAACATTAATAATTGGGAACATATAAGAATTAACAGCATCTCATGCATGCATACATGCAAGGATAGTACATTAAGTGATGCAAGAATGTATGTATTTCATGATCTCTGAGTTATTAAGCATTAAGACTGCAGGTAAAAGGAGTGACCATCGTGTTTGTGGGCCCTCAACTAATTAAGTAATTAACTTATTAATGAACTAACACTGATGAACTATGAGTTATATACATAATAATATAGTTATATATTATTATATGTTGTAATAATATGTTATATATTGTTATATGAGTTACATACAATATATATATATATATATATATATATATATATATATATATATATATATATATTATTTTGATTGACCTCATATTGTTGCAATTTCATAATGTTTTTTTTTTTTTTTTACATCCAATAACAATAAAAATCATTTGAATGAGAAATTACATATTTAGTTTACCACCCCTTTAATATGTTCAAACATTTGTCAAAACATCAGTTCCCATTGAAAGATGCATAACAGAATTATGCTGGTAAATGGACAAATATGAATGAGTTCAAAGGCTCATTTGTGTCAGAAATGCCTTCATAATGCAACAAAACCAGTTAATGGGCAATGAATGACCGATAATTATTAGGTTTTGCATTCATACAGGGAGCTAGTGTACGTCGAATGTATTGTATTTTGCTGCAATATATAAACAACCCTTCACATAATGTTGTATTGTTATGTTTGTGTACAGTATGCTGTTCTCCTTCCTTGATTTTCCATTGTTGACTCAGAAATGTGTACCTATGAATACAAAGCTCATACTAATACAAAGCAGTTGGAAGTCAAGTTGTTGAACAATTACTTGTCCACCATTGTGCTGAAATGAGCCTGGAGCATGAGGACATGGATGGATTTAGTGATAAGGTTGGCAATGAGTTAAGACAGTGATTCCTAATCCTGAAGGTAAATAGGTATGCTGATCCAGCCCCGGCTCCCTATCTCCATCAGAGGGTGACCTTTAGCACGGCCTGCTCCTGTATAGCTTTCCTCAGGGCGCGGGGACGTGGGCAGAGCTTGGCTATATACAGTAGGAGCACTCAGTAGGATCAATACCTCTCTCTAAAGCTGTTCCCAGACACACCTGCAGTGCCCGGGGTGGCCTTTGTGACACAGAGATAAAGAGAAAACACTCCCCAGGCTGTTAGTGTCTGGCCATCTCCTCCTGTCCCCCTCATCCCTCCTCCTCCTCAGCCACAACAGTGGAAGATGGATAAATCAAACTCGCATAGCAGGGAGGGAAGAATTGCTAATATTTTCGTGATCGACAACAATATTGTCATGACTTAACCTTTTCGTAAAGGAAGGAAAAATCCTCTGATCCACCCACGCTGGGCTGTGCTGAGGCAGCTGAAAGAGCTGGAGGGCGGGGCCCATGTATATTTACTAACTCTGCTCTCCATCCATCAAAAGACACAGCGTGTTGGCACCCACCTGTCCGTCAGTGTTCGCTCAAATTTCCTGGCCACTTCCTCTCCCCCGGCCTGGCCGGCGTCTCCTTCACTTGATATGTGCATGTTTAAGGAGAAATCTCCCCCTCTTTGTCTTCCCCTACTCCTATCTGTCCCGAGTTTTTTTGCTGCTGACTCCAGTCTCCCCTCTTCATCCTCCTCTGCATATCTGCCTTTCCTGTCCTCTGTGTGTGCAATACATATGTGCTCCTCTAGCACGTTGGAAAAGGTAATTTGAGCCTGTAAGGGTGCCAAGGGGCTCGGATGTAGAGGTGCGGCTAGTTTTGGATGGTGTGCTAAAAAGTCAGTAATTCAGCACTGATCACACCAAAGTTGCACAGATCGGTAACACCTTGTTAGGGAGCGGCAAAGTGTAAATGAGTTAAGGAGAGAGCACGGGGGAAAGGAGTGATTGCCGCTTTATCCACACAGACAGAGTCGACAGAGATGTCACTTTCCACCGAGGGCCATGTTTGCTTTTGAGGTGAAGTCCATTTGCACCTGACACGGTGTGGGAGAGACAGAGTTTTCTGCCTGAATCCACACGTGGGCTGCAGGAAGGAAGGGTGTATTCTTTGTGCTGTGTGCTGTGCATGTAGGTGAAGATGTGCATATTTGTATTTTAGGGAGATTAGGTTGGGTGTGATCCCATATTTTGGCGTATTTGCAGAGAGAAAAGTATGTGTCTGCACTGTTCAAGCAGGGGCTATTCAAGAGTGTGCACCGAGAGCCATACTTTCGCATACATTGAAAGGAAAACGCGCGAGCGAGAGAAAGTGTGTGTGTGTGTGTGTGTGTGTGTGTGTGTGTGTGTGTGTATGTGTGAGTGTATGTAATAGAGAGAGAGAGAGAGAGAGAGAGAGAGAGAGAGAGAGAGATTTGGAGCCGGAGTTGGAGTTAGAGTGAAGTAGACAAGCCGCTGGTATAGAGGCAGTTTTAATATGTTAGCCTGTCTCCCTGCTGGCTTCCCCTCCCCCTTTCAGGGACGGCACTAATGCCATTAACTGTGGGACAGATCTGTTCCATGTCTGCAGGCCTGCCAGTCTACTGGTCTGCCCCGAGACCACTCTCCATCTAATCCTATCCTCTCTCTCCCTCTATCCTCCGCCTTTCCTCCACGCCAGAGACAGGAAGAGGCGGCTGGGAGAAAAATCTAATAAATAAATGAGAGGATGCAAGAGGAAAAAAATATATAAATTAAGTTCTCCGTTCTCGTAAATCATGTTGCCAACTTCCAGTAGACAGGAGGGCGGAGCTTAGGAGAGAAAGGGAGATCATAGGAGGGCGAGGGAGGGAGAGGCAGAGAGCAAAGGAAAGAGAGAGAAAGTGAGAGAGGGGGAGAGAGAGAGTGAGAGAGGGAGAGAGAGAGAGAGTGCGGGAAGCGTTTCTGTTCCACCCTCAACCTAGGCTTGGCTCTGGAGACTTGGCGGCGAGGTGTTTTTAATTGATTTTTGATTAGATAGACATGGGGGGGGGGGGGGGTTGTCCATTAGCATGAGGGGAATGAACCTCTGAGAGGAAGTGAGTGAGAGAGAAAGGTTCAGTGAAGGAGAGAGAGAAAAGAGAGGGAGAGAGAGAAAAAGAGGATGAGATAAAGAATTGTCAAAGACACTGTGAAGCGAATGACAAGGAAATAAATGCATATGCATATTCGACATGCGCCACTGGGATAGAACACATTTTTTTCCTCTCAAATTCAAACTACTTTGCAACTTAATTGACTAAAATATTTGCTTTAATTAGGCCCTATTATTCCTGTGTGCGAGAAAGAAATGGGAACAAGTCACACATATACAAGTAAGTCTCAAGTCTAATTGAAAATGAGGCAAGTCAAGTCGGGTCCCTGCTAAGCATGAAGCAAGAAGTAAGTCAAACTGTTGCTCAGTCAAAAAAATTCATGAGAAGTTTAGAATGAATTAGCCCATAGTTTCCATATTCCAGTTTGCACATGTAATGTAGTCCCTAATTCTGACAGTAGGTGTCACTTTATGAGTTTCGAATGGCACAAGCCTAATAATAAACATATAATCACAAATTGAGATTGTCACGCTTTTTGATTTCACAGATTGATTGGGTATTATGCAAAAATGGACACTCCCATTTGTACTTACCATTTTTTTTATTTTTTTTTTAGATCTTTCAGATGGGCTCTACCTGTAAGCATCATTATTCTGAAAGCACCTGCAATTTGGAAAATTGTGCGGGAAAATTGTGCAGAATGTGGGAGGAAAATATTGGATTTTTGGATGCACAGTGGCGGTGTTTGGCTTCAAAACGCATCGATTCACTTGATCATTATTGTGCCTATAGACAAGCAAACTTCACCTGTGTTTCCACTTACTGTTGAGACTATGGGTGAGTAGCTAATAATCAAATTTTCGTATTATGGTTAGTTAATGATTCAACTCAGATTTTCTATGCATATCAGAGGAGTAGGCCAATGATGTTCAACTTGTAATCAGGTCAGTGGCCTAATTAAGTTTATGTGTGGCTAACTAGCTTGCCTGCCATGACTTTTCTAATACCATTAATATTAAATTAGTGATGTCAGAAGTCACTGGCCTTATTTATGGCTGTTCCTTGTTCTTATGTTGCTCAGTCAACAAAATAGTCTTTCGATACAAATTGCATGATTTTAGCCTCACACTTACGTGTTGGCTAGTCTGCTGTTTTGTTGTCAACGTCTATGTCCCAACATTAACGTAACATCAACGAGTGAAGATGGAAGCTTTTCTTTTCATACAGTTAACAAGTACAGCTCAAGGGGGGAAAAAAAAACTTAAATATTTAATTAAAAACGTCAAGTCAGGTCATTTATTAATCAAGCAAGTGATTTGGGATTCAAGTCAAGTCATGTTTCTTGAGTTCAGGGTATTAGAGGTATTCTCTGATAAGGAATATTTTCAAACATTAAGATGCAGTTATACAAGACAGGCTTTACTGCAGGCCTGAAAACTTTGAGAACTCAGGGTCTTTGATCTTTTAACACCATCCAGCCCCTCCTGATTGGATATATGCTCGCAACAATGCACACGGACTGTGTTATAGTCACATAGTCAGGCTCCAGAGCAGTGTGTTGGATGAGGAACAAGACACTGACACGACAAGGTGCTACACTGAGACCTTCCTTGTTTACTCTCTGGCCCTCAAACTGCAGATTCAGTTCTGTAGTCTCTTAAACCCTCGTTAAGCACAACAGACTTGTGTACTTGTGTAATTTACTTTCCCTGTTGTTCTTGAAAAAGCATGAAAAAACTAGACCACACTCCGCACAACGTAACTCTGCAAACAGCGTGCAGATGTCAAGGTATGCCATTTCCACAACTCAGATTTAAACATACAGTAAAAGATAATTCTCTCTCCACTGCCCCTAACAACTCAGGAAGTAAACACATTTTAATGACTGTACCTAGATATGCCTGGGCAGATTCTACCCTCTTTTAAGCATTCTAGCCACTAACCACAACACCATGGCCAATCAGCACTGTGCTTGTTAAGTGTCCAACAAGGGCGTCCTTCCACCACTGGACCAAGTTTTGGAAGAAGTGGCAGGGATGTTACATCCGAATCAGATTCAGAAATGCATCTTGTAATCCATAAGTTGCATCTGTTTCTGTAAGATGCCTATGCCCTCTTCCAAGCCCTCGTCTGGCCAATCAGCGTGAAAATCAGCTATTCCTTGCCCTGTGACCAACCTTTTCTCAAAGTTTTGTGGTGTTGTGTGAATCTGTTTCTCTTTTACGAGAAAACATAACCAGCATGCCCCTCTTTGGCTAATTAGTATGAAAAGTTAATAATTTCTTCCTTTCCCCATGATCAACATTTCTTCAAAGTTTACTGCCAATCCATTCATGCCTCTGAGACAGGTAAATAGACAGAATGGGACAAAAACATTACCCCCATTACTTCCATCTGTTACTCTGATAAGGTGAATGGGTAATATATCACATTTGCACCTCTGCACACATTTATGTCTACACTCAGTGGCCACTTTATTAGGTACACCTGCACAATCCAATACAACTGTTGTGCCATATAGTTTACTTTTATGATGCCTATAATGCTCAGGTTTTCTTTTTGTCACAGTAAAAGAGGTGTTCATTCAATTCTATGTTTGAGCTCACAGTGAGTGGTGCTGTTGTGCTGGACTGCATTTGATTGAGAGGTGTTTCCACTATTTTGTCCCCCCTCATGTATATAAATAGCGAGGACAAAAAAACAGAAACACCTCTCAATATAATGTAGTCCAGTACAAGGCATTTGCAAACTACAATCTCAATAATAAACATATAATTAAGTTTACACATTCTCCATAATGTCAATACAAACTGAACATTATAAACTTTCTTAAAGGGTAGAATTTATGGCAGAATATTTGGATTGTATTGTATTAGACTGTGCAGATGTACCTAATAAAGTGGCCACTGTGTATGTCACTACCACTGGTCAGTCTGATAGTGTGGATATTTACTCATGCACATTTCCTCATCTGTTCGTTAAATCTGCCAATGTGAGTACCCAGTAAAGCAAATTCTGTGTAAGTGACATTGTAATGCATGATAAATTTATAAATCTCTAGACTGAAAACTTATATAACTCTTGTCAAAGACCAGCATAGAGTATCTACCCCCTAGAAATTTGCTGTATATTGAGCATAATGAGGACACTATATGTGATTGTATTTTTTATTTATTGCAGTTCTGTCATATTCTTTGCAGCTGCAATGACCCAGTTTCCCGCAGGATCAGTTAGTTTTAACTTATGTTAAGAAAATGTACTAATCTGTGTATGCACTCATACCCAGAACCTGCTCGAATATAAGAAAACAAGAGGGACTTTACCATAATTGCAAGAAATCCTATATAGGAGAGCTGTGCTCCCATTAGAAAATATATGAAATATCCTCACACAGAAAAAGACATTGACAAACGACCTCTCACATATTGATTGCTGTTCACCCAGAGCCTCATGCACAGCATAATAACAACCAACAGTGAGCGCAATGGCGTTGATATTTTTTATTATTTTTATTTATTTATTATTTTTTTTGTATTTCCTATTTGTCCTCAGGTTTAGTTTTAATGGCTGAGTGAATCAAGGAGAGAAACACAACACAGTATTCTCCAACCATAAATTAGATTTGCACCTCCAGCAAACTTTCACTTTGCTACTTGGTAAGTTATCTCAGTTCTCATAAGTTTTCTAGTCTCCAGACACCCTCCCCTCCCCTACCCAACTCTCATCCTCCTGGTCAGTGAAACCGGTCCCAGCTGCACTTAAACACAAACCCAGAGCTGCGGACGTAGACACATTCACACACCCTCCCACTCCCTGACGGATCCCCTCTGAGGCACGCAGGGTTAGAGTAATATCCAAAGTGCAGGTGGGACCTCACTTTCTCACCGAGGCTGAACAAAGCAGGGCGAGAGGATGAGCCGAGTAATGGAGTGATGATCACTGCAGAGATTGAACAATCAAAGCGGGGAGGCCGGCGGTGGGGGCACTCATGGACTTAGGGAACTTGCACACTAATTGTATCTTATGACTAATTGGTAAATTAGTGAAACCTATTTCAAGGCGCCAGGCTTAGCTTTGGGGGACACCCACAGCTCATTATAGACTCATATTCTGGGCAGAGGAGGAGAAAAATAAAGGAAATTATACAATTGCTCAGGTGAGAATGGCAATTAAGCGAGTGCTTAAGAAGAGGAGGAAATGAAGCCTCATACACGCATAATTTACTATACTCTCTGGTGTCTGGCTTTAAATCACCACCGATCCAGGGCAGATATTTATGGCACAGAGCGGGAATGCGGGGTGTGTGTGTTTTTGCTTGCATTTGTATTTACATGCAGATGTGTGTTTGTGCACAGGCATGCATGCATATGTGATTTTCTTTATGGTGATATGCATGATAATATGCATATGTACACGTACATGATCCATTTGCACTGCTAGTGTTAATAAGGTATTAAAATAGAGCTTATTTATATCACTGTGAGGTCTTTAAGCTCTGAGTGTGCTCACCCTGTGAAACCACGAAGCTCTTTATTGGACAGAATTCATACAAGGTGATATTATGATTTTGAGCAGTGCATGTCTGATTCTGTGAAAATGATTTTTTCTTTAGGAGCTAAGATCCTTTCTCTGATGTCATCATCAAGGACCAAATCCTGGTCGATTTCAGGGGCGAAGATACCAACTTTGTTTACACAGCTAAAGGTATTTTACCAGTGACATGGACACATTTTTTTTTTTTGGTTCATGACAATTTTCACAATAGCAAATAAAACTAATTTGAGTATAATAGGCTCTAAGTATGGTTTCAGTGGCCTGATAGATGAGGTTTTCTTGCTTTAAGAGATAGTTGTTCATTTTCTCAAATATTGATTCAGCTGTCGAAGATCACACAAATAAAACAGTGGATTCTGGTTAAGGGTAGTTCTTCACCGCTCCGGAGAGTTCCACTCCTGAGAGAACTGTGAGCCAAGTAATATCCAAAAATACATACAAGACGATGAGGCTATGAGAGTTCAGCTATCGGAAGGGAACGTTTGCACTGTTAAGAGGCAGATGGAACAATAAAGGGGGGAGATATGTGTAATACAGTCATCTATATTTTGCCTGTGTCTTTCATCCACAGTGCACAGTTCACACTATCACAAACAGAGCATGCCTCCAAAAGCTGTCGAGGTGAGACAAATAGCTGGTATGAAAAATTCACTGTGAGTTCTCACCTGCAGTTTTGCTCAACTTATCCCTTCCGTTCCCTTCTGGTGTCATAGCATTTCCTTAACGCACTGCCACTATATCTTGAGTCACCTGGCCCTGCCTCCTCTCAAGTTTTTTTTTTTTTTTTTTTCTGTCCCTTCATCACCATTTGGAGGACATTTAGGATATTTCCACAAGGACACCATCGATCCCTCTAAAACTGCCTCACCCACCCTCCCCAACCAATTTGCCAGCAGTAAAACTAATATTGTCTTTAATCAGATGCAATTAGGACTTCAAGTTAAGATCTCCTCCCAATTAAAACTCATTAGGCCCATAATATCATTAGGGGAGTCTTGGGTAACCACCGCTTGCATGGGCAGCCCACTCGCCACCAACAACAGAGCAAGTCAATAGCTCTGACCCACGTAGACTGTGTCTTAAAGTGCTGTGCACTGAGGAGGGAAGTTTCAGAATTGAAATGTCTTCATCCTATTCAGGCAGTTTTACTGATCAAATCTTTTCCTTAATGTATTACCAAAAAACAGAGAGGAGTGAATGTCCTGTCTCTGAATTTCTGATGCAGCCCACGGAGAATAACCTGGAGAAGATGGAAATGTTGGCTAAGCATTGTTGCCAAGTCCACTTATTATCAGCATCTTTGGGTTTGTTCTCCTGTAAAGTCACTTACAATTATTGGTAGTCATGAGTTGCAGTTTTTTTGGAGTGTAGTTGCTTATTTGGGCATGCTCCCTCTATGTCTAATGGTCAATAAAGATTAACCAAGCTCCATTTAAGCTCTCAAGTATTGCTGCCTGCTGTCTCAGCTATACATACACTTACCGACATTGAAATCCCTTTGTTATGTTAGTTAAACCCTTTATAGTTCGTCCTGTTGCAGGATCCGTCCACTACCATCGTCCCCCCATACATGCAGGTGACAGCCAGTGAGTCAGACATTTTTAATTAAAACAGCTTTTAAAATCTATCAATCAATTTTATGATCGTTTAACAGTGCAGGATTGCATAGGGGAAAAATCCCAACAAGATATTTTTGAAATAATTACTTGGCCAGTTTGTTAGACACAACTTCTTAATTTTAATTTTCACTCATTCATTTATTCATTCTTTAGAACTTCTTTAGGGTTAAAAAGAAAAACGTGAAATGTAAAAATACAACTTATAGTATTTTTGAAATGGTTTCTCATGAATTGTTCATAAGCAATGTTCATATAAATTGAGCAGGTGGCCACTCCATCTCACATGGAGGTATTTTTTTTTTTTTTTTTTTTTTTTCCCTCTTGGATAGCCAAGTCACTTCGTTTCTCACAAGATCTGGCAACACTGTGTCTAAGGCAGAAATGAGGATGATATTCTAGGCACAAGTGTACAGTATTTTGGCTTATTCTGTGAGTGATAGTACAACTACAGTGTTCAGTGTATTTACATGCAAACGTTCAAATGCTGTATGAGTCCACATACTCATCGTGTCATTCACTGTTAATGGAGAAGCTGCAGGATTTACTCTGGTAGCTATATCACATAATAATCATAGCTCTGTGCTGATGTCTACTAACACATAATGGACTATCTTAAGTAACATTCATATGGCTTCATTTAAATTGAATGATATAACCCTTTTCACATACCCACACGCACAGATACACACACACACACACACACACACACACACACACACCAAGAGCAGGAATATGAACATTCATCGATCAGTGAATATATCAAGGTGTAAGCCTTTTAAATTTTTATTGTCTATGCTTTCACCTTATACTGTCCAAATATACTGTGTATGGCTATAGGTTGTGATGATGCATTAATAAAGCCAATATGTTAAATTTGCTGATGGAACAAACATATCAATAAGACAGAAAAGACCATGGCACTTGAAAAGAGCATCTCAAAACAAAGCAGCGGCAAGGTAAATTTTTACACTTTCATTCTTTGTTGGGGGTTAAAAAAAAATCAAATATATGTGTTTACTTTATACAAGCCCTAATAAAACATACAATAACCTCCAAAGCAGAACAAAATGAAAATGTATGAGGTAACTGATTCTCTATTTTGCCTCGCCTACCATAAAACTATCCTGAAATAATGTTGAACAAACCCAGACAGCACAGCTGCTAGAAGAATATTGAATTTGTGGAGCACACTGTCGCGCTTAGAAGCAGCTCATCATTGATTCTTATGCCTACTGCTGAGGACTTCTACGAAAGCCTTGAGACTAGGCTACCTTGAAGCTAAAGCACTAAAGGCACACGGGCACAACAATCTGGGCGGATGGAAGACTCTTTTTAATTTTTTTTTTCTAGAGAAATCTTTGAGTATGTCACTCCATAACTGTAGCAGCCTAATCCTGCCAGAGCAAGCTTTAAATGTACAACGTGTTGATGATAGGGGCTGGAATGCCTGAGTGGGGAAAAGTATGTTTATCGATACAAGGGTTTCAGTCGTGCAGATACTGCCCATGAAACGTCTGTGACACCAATCAGCAGTAATTACCGTGGGGGTTTGAGTTTTCCTCCTGCCTCTAATTGGCTCTTGCTGTCAATCAACAAGTCATCTCTGTTCACAATTGAACTTAGGGGGATGATACAAGCAAGGGTAGTGGGATAATTGAAAATAATTGAGCAAATTGCAGATTCAAGAAGTTGTCTTCATCAGCACTCCGGGGGCGGAATATGAGCATGTGGAGAGAAGAAAGGTGAACAGAGGAAAAGCCAGATCAGGGTGATAATGAACAAAACACTCAGCTCCATTCTGCCTCCACCCTCGGGGATAGATCTTCTGCTTATCTGAATAATCAGCTGATACATGTCTCAGTGTCACTTGCTTGGTAGCAAACGAGCGCCTTTTGATCTCTGCACTCTGAGCTCCGGCAACTATTCACCAGCCTCGGGGCTTACATCCTGGCCCTAGCCTGAAAGGCCCCAGAAGCGCAGAGGAAGTGCACCTCTGTGGGCAACAGTGCTTGAGCCCGTGCATATAATTAACAATATGAGTTCAGCACTGGGCATGTAAAAGCCTGAGAGTGTGTGTGCTCATGTATGTAGAAATATTTTTACATGTTAATTTTGGTTGTATGTTACTTAAAAAAAAATAAAAAAATTCTGGCTGAGAGGGTGTCCAACATCCATCCACTTTCATCTGTTACTGTACAATATTGTTGTTAATACATGCACTTTATACACAAAGCATATGTGGGCTCCATCCTGGGTTTGTGTGAAGCAGCATAAATCAACATATAGTATGTCTGCAAAATTTTCAGCAGTGGGTGTTTTAGAGTTCTATCTGACAAAGTAGCAATACTGACAAGCTATTGAGACTAAAGACAGTCCCTCAATTTCAGTTGTTTGTCATCTCTCCGTTTCTTCCTCCTACTCTTCCCATCCTCAAGAGCTGCTTACCTTCCACAGCTATGAAAAAACCCCATCTCACTCTGCAATTTACATTTCCATATGCTGCCAGTGGCGCCAGAGAGAGTGGATAATTGGGTTGAATGTGGTGACGGTGAGAGCAGGATAGAGAGGGATACAGAGAAGGCCAACTAACAAAAAAAAAAAAAAAAAAAAAAAAAAAAAAACAAGCCATTACAGGATGGTTTTATTTTTTTCCCCTCTACTCGTCATTTTGCCATGCTGCTCTCAACCACTTGTGTAGCTGAAAAGATTTACCTTGGCCTCCCGTTCTCTCTCACTCCCGCAGAATCACTCTGTACTTGCCTCCCCCAGAGCCTTGCTCCCTCCCTGTTTCTGCCTCATCCATATTCATCCGGCGTCTCTCTCTCCCCCCCCCTCTCTCTCCCTCTCTCTCTCTCTCGCTCCCTCTCTCTCTCTCTCTCTCTCCCTGTGTCACCCACAGCACGGCGTTAATACACCAATTAGCCCTGAGAGCAGATAATGGACTATTTCATATTGCAAAAGGGAGAGAGAGACACAGAGACACAGTCAGCGAGAAAGAAGAAAAGAGAGCAGAGTGCATGAGAGAGAGAGAGAGAAAGAGAAAAAGAGAGAGAGAGAGAGAGAGAGAGAGAGAGAGAGAGACAGTGAGGTGGCGGAGGTATCTTTATGGATGTGGACTCTGAAAATGTTGAAATGCTGCGTTTGCTGTGAACATCCATCCAATGGACAGTGCATGATGGGAAGAGCGCTTCAGCGGTCACAGGGTTGCTATATAAAAGCTGAGGTGTCACACCAACGCTTTGCTGGCGTGGAAACCCACTGTCTGTTTGGCTTTGTTAGACTCTTCAACTCTTTTCACTGGTCTCCATCTCTTTCACTAGTTGAAATGCCATGCGCTTTTTCCCTGCAGCCACAGTATTCATATCTACGCCTACAGGCCAACTACTCTACTACAGCATCTGTACAGGGTACGGATGAAAGACCATAAACACTTCCTCCAGTGATGGTGGTTCTGTCATGATGTGAGTGTGATATGAACGTCAGCACTCATCACAAGCGGCATGATGATTCTCAGTGATGCAAATCTATATTTATGCATGTTTTAACAACTTTAGCAGCTTTCCGACAACACAAATTTTGTTGATAAATTCTTCACAATACACACTGCCACGCACAAACATTTCACAATGCATTGCTGATTAGATGCTGTTTGAAGCAAAAGAATATTGATTTTGTCATTAGCACTAAATTGTTCACACATTCTTCAGTCTCTACAGACTGCAACATTATTTTGGAAAAGAAATGATAACCTACATAAGATTTGTTTCACATGTCTAATTTATCCCTTCACTTAATAAAGAATCATCTCCTGTTATTACAACCAAGACATGCCATTTTTAACCTGGTCTCCTGATTATTTCACGCAGTTCATTGCAAAACCTGATAGGTGCTGTATTAAGTGATGTGACAAGAAATATACTGTTTTGTGTTGTGGTATACAGGAGATAATTTGACAATAATTGCAAAGTGAGTAGCCATATTACTGTGAAATGGCAGTGATTTACAAACTGGAAATCTACATAAGATGCTATGTAAATTAAGGTGCCACAAAAACAAAAGCTCTAACTAAGAATAATTGGCAATAATCAAACATGAGCCTGAACAAATTAAAACAGCTCCTGTACAATTCCCCATATTTTTTTTTTCTTATTTTTTCCAATAACACCAGAAACATTCAAACAAATGGGACTACCCATGCTGTGTTAATAATGGTTTTGTCATCCTGGAAGGAAATGCAATATAGCATTTAAGTGATCAAAAAGAATCATTATTTGCAATGATGCAGACTTTCCTAGCCTTTTTAAACTTGACAGGGTTTTATTCTAAGCTGGAAAATGGACCCACACACCAGAATAAAACCACCGTGCTATAGCATTGCAGTACAATATGTTTCATTTTGACCTCTCCCTGTGTATTTTAGCCACTGCAACCATCTCACCTTTCACCACATACACCTGCATTGTCATTTTATATGGACGAAAATTGGGGAGAAATTGTGCTTTGGCATCTTGTGGATGACGTGTTTGAGCTTGTGATTCATGATAACAATCAAATGAACAGACGCACTGAACAGTTTTCTGTGGGTATTACTTGAACGTGTCTATTTATTTGATTCATAAGAACATTCACGCTTTGAATGTAAGTATGAATATAACTCGGCCAACCTGCAACATGAAAATCACAGAGATCATCTATATAGAAATCATCATGGAAATGTTTTTTTTTTTTTAATGATTTTAGGATATTGAACTTTGTGTTCTAAATGTTTTATAAGTGACTGTATAAATACTGTTCTGTATTTATAGAGGGTGGTAATATTCTGAACAATTTATGCAATTACAACAGTATTAATTCAAATATTTTCATGAATTAGTTATTGGGCTATTTCATACTGCATGGACAGTGCAGAGGGTCTGGCTTGAGCTTTTACTGTGTTCTGTATTTTAAGAGCTTTGTGCTGCCTTGGACACACATTGTACATTTTTATCCAGCATTAACAGAAAATACATTTTGACCTACAAAATCTCACACCATCTAAGTGATAAAGCAGTGAGAGCTGCAGTGTTTGTAATAGAGTAACACGGCTGGAGCCTGGGAAGCCAATCAGCACCTAATCATTTGTAGTCACCATTGTAGTTGCTAAGAGACTGTTGTAGGATGTATGACTGCTCCAACTGTGCAAAGCATGACCTGATGCTGTGAATCTAAAAAGATCAATTTCTCAGTGTATTACTGGACCACCATGTACAGTATGCGATGAAGTTTGCCTACAACCTTTTTCCTGATTACACAGCACTGTGACTTTGCATAAATGACATTTGATCTTAAAAAAAAAAAATAAAAAATCCTGATGGAGCGTGTGACTGCCATGCAGCACAAACTACATAATGCTGGCTGTTTATTGGCCCAGTGAGTCAGACGGCCCATGAAGGTCAATTGAATGGATTTGAGAGCAGCATAACTAGGTACCATGTGACAGAAGGCTAAGTGGTGAAGGCGTAGAGAGCCCATTAAGTAGAGCCCAATGTTAGCTGCCATGATAGAAACTGACAAAAGTATTTTCAGGGGAGGCCAAAAACTAAAATGTGCACCATGTACTGGTGGAATTTTTGAGTGTGTTCACTAGGTAACCAAAGCCAGAATTATTAGCACTATTGGTAAAGATGAGTTATAAATAAATAAATAAATAAATATATAAACACACACACACACACACACACACACACACACACACACACACACACATATATAGATAGATAGATATACATATATATGTTGGTATATATGTTGGTTGAAAAGCAGCTGTGCGGTGAAGTATGACTTATTTCGTAAAAGATTGGCATGATTATTTAAGTCTTTGTTGCAAAGCTTACAGCAATTCTCAAAGACTGCTTGTGTGCTAAATTTCCACCTTTATATTCAATAACATTGCTTTAAAAAAAAAAAAAAAAAAAAAAAAAAAAACCTCAGCTGCATTATGAGACTTGGATTCTTCACTTGGGGTGCAATTTTAAGTCTTTACTTCACCCTCTTGCATTTCAATGCATCTCAGTGGGCTTTTCATTCTTTTTCATTTAGTCCAGACACGACTACATGTCTGATTAATGTCAAAGAACTGAAACTCAGAGGGAACAAAATCCCCATAAAGTAACAATCTGCATCCTTTGTGCACAAAGACACAACTGATTATTTTTAATTAGAGATAATTTTGCCTAGCCTCTCTGCTGAGAGACAATATATAGGGAAAGAGACTGAAGGGATGACACACAACAAAGGTTGTGAGCTGAATTTGAACCCAAGGCATTGCAGGCACATGCTGCTCTTCAGCCTGCTGAGCCACCAGCTTGGCCCACAGATGGATACTTAATACTTAGTTTCTCACTTGCAATTTTCCCCTGGAGGTAAATGGAAAAATAGCCAGAGGATGCTTCTCCACAAAGGCCAGCTCTGTGTTAAAATACAGTGCCAGGACAGGTCAGTGCCATAGTGGGCTATCTGTCGATTGATTAATTATTCATTTAACCTGTAGTGTTTATATTTTGAAAAGAACAATTGAGTGAAAAAATCCCCTGCATCTCCACTATATGAAGAGTGTATGTGTCTATATAAATTTTGCTTCATATCTATCTAGATCTAAGTATACATACATGCATATATTCAGGCATATGTTTTGGGGGAAAAAACTGTATAAGGAATATAAGAATTCCTTACAACTATTATTCAACAACTAATTCTCTGTTGTAATCTTTTGTTTTGTACTGAACTTTAATTAGGCTTATACACATTATTAAGATGCATTGTCCCAAATGCTGCACAATCCGACGCTCATGACTTAGAGTCTTTGGCTCTAAATGATAACTGTAAGAGCTCACCCAGCTGTGTTCAGTGTGGTGCTGATGACACGCCATCACGTGGAGAAGAAACTGAAAAAACAATATATTTGGGAAGTGGTGGAGATGATGCATACTTGAGACTATATAGGCTATGTGTGTATATATATATATATATATATATATATATATATATATATATATATATATATATATATAAACTTCTTTTTGTGAAGCCCCCACTTTAAAGTGAACGCATTAAAGGCACAGATGTCTGAAGCCATCTGGTGAATCACTCAGTGGGTTAGACCAGAAGTTTTTTTTTTTTTTTTTCTTTTTTTCCCCATTTTAAGGTCCTCCCAAAACTAGGCAATAGACTATGGCCCCCATTCCATAACATTTTGAATTGTTTTGTTGTATCACTTTTTACCGAATTACATAACTGTCTCCACTACGGAGTGGATAACAGTAGGGGCAGTGAATTAATGAACAAGATGGTCATCCTCATTGTGTCACTGTGCTAAACAAATGTCTGCAATTAAATAATACCTTATTCTGCAGGATGACCACCCAGGACAATCTTAAAGACCTTTGGAAGTTCCCGGATCCGACCTTGAGAAACCACATGGGCTAGTCATCGTCAAAAAATGTTTGTGTTATACGAGAAGCGGTTTTCGTAGTGGGCGGGTAGCAGTAGCATTCCGCTTACAGTCACATAAATCAGGCGTGGTTAAAAAACAAACAATCTGTGTCTGCAAACTGTCTTTCAGTGGTGGGCTACCAAACCCTGTGCGAAGCAAAGATGAATGCGCTAGGTTGTTACAGGCCTGATACAGAGCTGCAATGGTTGAAAATACCTCCTGAATGGTCCTGGTGAGAGTGTGCGCTGCCTGCCGACGAAGAAGGAAACTAGAGACGAGTGATCCGCTCGGTGCGTCAGGACGCACAGGAGAACCGCAGATGGCCTGTTTAGACTATTCCAACTCGGACGGGTGATTTAAAATTGTAGTGTTTTGCTTTTTTGGCTAGTAGAGTGCAGGCAGGTGAAGGGGGGTATAGCTTGAAAATACAAAACGTCCCGTGAGCAGCTTATTCATTAGACATTAAAGAGTCCGATTTGCCTTACGCAGACGTTTTGCGGCGGTGGCACATTGCTCACAATCACCATCACATCACCAACGGACGGACATCACGATTACAAGTTAACATTTGTTAATATCCCACCACCTACTTCCGTCATCATCTGACGTTTGAGTAACTCGCGTATTATTCTTATTTTTAAGCAAGACAATGGTGGCGTCGCTGTTATTTATTTTGATGCCCATACGGGCGCTTTTTGGCGAGAGCCTACACTATCCGTGAGGATTTTTTGCCCCGCTGCCTTCATCATTTTTTAGTCGGGAGAATTTTCCTCTCCTGTTTCTCGTGGGTTTGTCTTCAAGATAGCAGGTTATTAATTTTTAATTCTTATGCATCCGCACGAAGACGGGACAAGAGAGGAGAAAACGAGTGATAACCAGAGGGGGGAAGAAGGAGAAGGAGACAAGTGAGGAGGGAAGCGAGATGAATGAGATACACTGAGCACCGAAGGAAAAGGAGATTGGAGGAATCAAGGTAGGACCGAGGCACAGTTTACATGTTATGTTTTTGTTACATATGTGGTATCACTGCGACCATGATACCGTGTAATGTGCACCACCCAGGCTTCCCGTGTCCAGGCTGCGTGAGGTGTAGAGGCGTGTAAGCCGATTTATTTATTGATATTTTATGCTGTGACAGATAACGGAGTTCATGTTTACGGTGCGTCAACAGCGGTCGCTTCGTATTTAAAAATGCGTGGTGGATGCTCTAAATTTGGCGATTTAACATGCGTATTTGAGAGTAGTCCCTTTTGCGGGCCTATTCATTGCATCATGGCCTATAGTGTATAGATTTTGGAAATGTTAATTCACAAATATATTCTGAGAACTAGCGAAGAGGGGGAGTTAAAAATAAGTGTTATCACATTTCTTTGAGGTCGTGCCTATAATTTATAATTACTCGTCATCTCCTATTAAACCAAAGCAGAGAGGGAATGTCCAGTTTTCTTTTGGGCTATATGTGGTCAGGTGACATATAGGGAAAAGACTGAGGCAGTTCATGAGGCTGTTAAATAGCTCACAGTATATATAGCCTGTAAATGAGTGAGTGGTGGACTGACAAGATAATTCTCGCCTGGATGGATTGTTTTGTACCAGCTTTGCCACACAGGGGCAAAAGAAAACTGTGATAAGGAGGAGAATAGGTAGCATGGGATGTTGGCTGTATGCGATTCAGCCAGCATCCCTCCATCTGTCTTTCTTTTTTTCATACAACACACGTTCCCCCATGGAGAGAAAGAGCTTATTTAACATCAAGTGACTCATCCAGTGTTTTACAGCACAGGAATATCTGCACCAGGGCACAATTGAGCTCCAGAGTGAACTGCTCATCCCAGTCCCCCTTGTCCCACACTAAACCATTAATCCTACACCATGTCAAATCATAACTTATTGGCCAGTTGTGCTCAGAGGGCTCCTTCAGGACTAGGAGTCCCAGCAAAATGAAGTATAGTTTAATATTCCTCAAATTTAATTCAACAGAATACAGTCGCAATCTCCATTAGATGACGTATAAGAATGACAGCTGTGGTTGTGAGTGTTAATGTTGCCCGTGTTAACTCCCAGCATGTGCGCTACAATTCATCTCCAAGTCAACAAAAACAGAAACCATCCGGAATCTGCAAACCTTTCCCCATCAGCAGAGGGCCTGTGGTGTAACGTGTGTCTGTTTGAGGATCCACGACATCAAATATCTGACAACCGCTCCATAACCTATGTTGAGATATTTCCCAGTGTAAAATTAACATGTGATAATAAAAAACAACAACAAGACAACGATATCAGTAGAGCCCTTTATTGTAGTTGTGATGGAAGAAATTAAAGTACTTTGTTTAGTCTTTGTCTATTATTATGATAAAATAGGACTTGGGGCAGCGTATAAGAAAGACATTGAAAGTTGTTATTTTCTGCTGGTAAGCCTTTCCCTCATTTCAGTTGGGTGCACTGTGTTTGTCCTACCAATTCTTGGGAAAAATTGGCATGTCTACTATTCTGAAGGGGCTGAATGAAATTCAAATTCTTCAGGTGGTAAAACAGCAATATTGCAACTGTCTGATTGCGTTATCTGGGCATTCAAGAAGCCAGACTTGGAATTGGTTTACTGCCAAACACTCTCCCCGGGAAGACAGAGGGATTTATATCCCCCCTGTCTGTGTGTCACATCACCATCAGAAAAATTATTCTTGGCTTTCAACAGATGAATAATAGTCATACATTAGCATGGTATTAATGATTATCACACTTTTAATAACCCACTAATCATGATTAGATTTATTTTATTGTCATTTCAACATTTTGGGTAGTTATGCAATGCTCTGGTCAGGTTTCAGCAACCCCATTATTCTGTTGATGGTACTGAGTGTGAAAGATTAACAAAATAAACAGAATTAATTTGACATTCTACATCCGACTTAAAAATGCATCTGTATCGTGTTTGCATACAGTGCATTTATGTGTGCTGTATGTGCATACATGAAAATTCATGACAAATACATACTCACACTATCATATTGACACATGTTTGTACGCGCGCGCACACACACACACACACACACACACACACACACTTGTTTGTGAATAAGAATAATAGGGCTATTTCCTCAAATTGAGCAGTCTTTCTATGTGTCCTTTGCATATTTTTTTCCACTCTGTGAAGTGTGTGAGATGTTTTTATCCCCTGCAGCTCTTTTAGAGGGGCTGACTAAATGGATATGTTAATACAAAATAACTAGGAAGATGGATCAGTGGTATGAATTTCAGAAAATGACCAAGGATGTCTCACAACAGCCTTAGGAGAGCTAAATGTATAGCACTCAAGCTGATTCAAAGAATAGTGTTAGGCATCAGATCACCAGATTTCAAAAAGCTCTGCTGAAAGCCGCTTAAAGTCTGGGGAAATGACATTTCCCAGTTTTTTGCACCGACATAGCTATTAATTACAGCACAGGATACATATTGAGTGCAACATGTCAATAAAGGATTCTTGATTTTGACATTGCTTGGAGGTTTATCCTTAACCTATGAAGGACACCGACACGGTGCATAGAATGATGCGAAATGAAAATGAGCATGGCTTTTAAGAGTCGCAAATCATTCTTCAGTTGCCATGGGCTCTAGTGTAAGAAATATGTCATCCAGATGCTTTAGCGAAATTGGCTCAGATTTAGAACACACACCACCTCGCACGCACACACACACACACACACACACACACACACACACACACACAAATGTACGTATATTTATATATCTGTATTTATATATCTGTCTGCTTATTTATTTGTCAATCTAGCTCTTGTTATGTTGTTATGTATTTATTTATCTGTATATACAGACACACACACACACACACACACACACACACCCGTATATATTTTAAATTATGTTATTTGCTAAGCAATTCATGGATTAATCACAATAAATCACATATTGAGTATTGAATGACTTGCTTACTTACCTTTTCACTGTTGTATAGTGAATTTTGGAAACAATTGTTTTTTTGCAGAGTTTATATGATGGAATCCAAGACACAATCTGTGTTTTTCAGCCCATTGTTTTCAACGGCGCTTTTGGGCCAACAGTCCATGGAAATCCATTTAGCAGCGGCATCGCTCAGTTCTGCTGTGTTGACAGATTTGCCCCTTATGCACTCCACAAGTGTACTTAGTAGTAGGCTACTAACATTACTACTAGAACTGGAAACGCTAGCAGAAACAAGTTTGGCATTTAGATGATATTTTAAAATCGTTGTGCACTGACTGAACAACATTTCAGTGGTGCAGTATGTCCATATGATTTTATTTCTGACCAGAGAGCCACTGGGAAGGGTCTTGAAAAAAAACCTACCATTCGGTGGGCCTCGGGTTTGCTTGTCATGACAGTGGCTTCCTGCTGGATGCATGCACTGTGTCAGCTGTGATGGTGTGTGAGGTTGAGAGTCAAAACTGGGTCAAAAGTTCAACATTGCCTTAATTTGCCTTCATTATGTTTACATTTTAAACGTGTTTACATTTTTAAATGTGTTTTGATATATCTATATCTATATATCTACAAATCTATATTTATATATAGATATAGATATATAGATATAAAACTAAAGTGTGTGTGTGTGTGTGTGTGTGTGTGTGTGTGTGTGGATACTGTATTTTGGATAGTCCTTTTCTCAACCTGTACTGATTTTTATCATAATTTTGAAAATGACATGCAGTTGTAATTTATCGTGAACAGCCTCTTACCTGGATGTCAGTTTTTGACCTTTTTTTCTCCAAATGTCATATTTGAATGGAACACTCAAAATCATGTTGATAACAGGACCTGGTTGCGACCTTTATCGTAACATATTTCGAACAGCATTTGCTGCCCCAGTGTCAAATATTTACTGAAAAGGAGACATTCATGACAAAATGGATAGGCAGACATGGATGTGTACATTACCAGTTTGGGTTGACTGCCGTAAGTGTAGACTGTAAATGTGTGTTGTATCTTTGCTGTGAAGGCTGATCAGTGACTCTCCTCAGACTGTTTCATCACGTCGGGATGGAGGTGTCCACTGATGGATGTAGCCAGGCTGGGATGCATGTATTTTTCATAGTGTGCTGCGCCGTTCTGCCATGCACCTACCTTGCACGTGCATAGGCACAGAGTAGTCTTTTATGCATTTTGAATTACGTCAAAACAGCATGTCTCTGTGGACCAGTTTTTTCACTGGTCTAACCTAGAAATTGTGTATTGTTAAAGGGAGGGTAACATTTCCCCACTCCCATCCTACACCTCCACCCCTCCCCCTCACCCCTCCACAAGCAAAGCTGTTTACCTGGCAGTGGCAGCTCGGGGGTTGTCACCAGGCTGATAAGACTTATCCTGACAGGAAAGCCATTATGATTATAATGGCAGTTATTGTGGTTTTATGTTTTACCACCTTCAACAAAACACACAGAAAATGGTTTTAAGCAGCTGTTGTTGGACTAATTATTGCAATCAAACATACCCAATTATGCTCTCTAAGACTATTTGTAATGTGTTGGCTGTATCCCTTTTTATGCCAGATTACATTTTGGGAGCATGGACATGCAATGATGGATTAGAAAGAGAGGGGAAGCAGAGGACAAGAGAGGCATGGAAAATAGAAGAGGAAGGAAAATAGAGAGCAAGACAGCATAATGGGCAACAAGCAGAAATTGTTTTAGTTGTGAAAAGGCACAAAGGCAACGGGCAGCGTGGCACTTTTCAGTGCGGAAGCTCAGTCACTGTCTTTGTGTTGTGGCTCTGTGAATGTGGCCATGAATGCAGCATTCTGTAACTGCAGGCTCCCAGCTCTTTGGCCTTCTTCTGCATCCAAGTCACAAATACTGCTTTAGCTTCAGCAAGAACCAGGTTGGAGGTGTGGGGTTTGGGGAGCCTATCTTACAGTATACCCCACCGCAGACGCTGATTTAATTCAAAATGCCGCCGGCCTTCAGCACATAGAGGCGCCGGTATGGCGAAAACGAACAGCAGCAACAAGAGCACAAGAACAGAGAAAATCAATGAGGACTCTTTTTCATAAATGGAGTGGGTGTTAAATTAGCTGGATGGGCCCATGTAGCAACACATTCAATTGAGTGCCTGGTGTATTTGGGTTGTGTCTATCGACTGAGAGACAACTTGGTTTACAACGATGAAAAAGACTCAGCAGTGCTCAATAAGTTTGACCAGTCAACCTCACCAACAGTTCATTTGGTTGTGCCCATATTCGTGAGGCTGAAGGGGGCTCTGAATTGGTGTTTTGTGGGTAAGTCACAATCAAACACTAACCACGGCTAGTAACAGCCAGCTTTGATTGCCCTTTTCAGTCTGACTGAATTTCCTATTCATGTTGAAAAAGGCAACTTTCAGCAGCAGTTATCAGCTCACCCTGTGTTTGTCATCTCTCATTTCCTAACATGTATTTAATGGGTATTCGAGGCCCTCTACTACGATACAATTTTGAAGACACTTGAGAATAATGATAGTACACAAATCAATGTGGGCCTTCCTTGCTGGTTGCCTTAACGACAAGTGGCATTTAAAGAATTCTGTTGTGGCTGCTTCTCCTCGGTTGAGCTGGACCACTTCTTCCGATGGTTAAACGGCAATGTTATATTTACAAAGTGAGAGTGATTCTGATGCTTTCGAGCCTCAAGAAGAGCATCCACCTACATTAGGGGTGGAACAGCTCAATAAACCCTTGGTTCGGTTTGTATTGCGGCTTTTGCAACACGATTTTGGTTTCAGTTCGAGAGAAAAAAAAAATACTATCTGTAATTTGTTCTCTGTATTTTGTCTTGTTTGCTAAAATAACTTTTTTTCATTTAGCGATTTGGGATAACAACATGAGATCAACAAATATTCGTCCAAAGGCAAAAATCTCCTTAGATAATTTAAAACAAACAGAAAAATACTCAGTATATTCATTAATTCATTAGCTAAGTGTGGGGTTAGACGGCTCTCATGCAGTGAATGTGTTTGTGACACTCCACTTTGCTGGTGTATTGTGTATTGAATGGTTCGCTTTTTTATGGTTCAGTTTTACACCCCTAATCCACAAATACACACTCTCTAACAAAGTGATTCATAAACACGCGTGTGTGCATGCATGCACATGCCTTCAGAAATACTACTGTCGCTTGGCTTCTTTGGAATTACGATGTCTTTTGACACAAATCTTACACTTGATTTATCAGGTTCAGTGAAACATTCAGTGCAACACTTCAAAAAAAGTGAGCAATCATTGAAGAGTGGAGGAGAGAAAAAAGAGGCTGAGACACATCAGGAGAAAGATGGAGAGGAGGTCCATTAGGCCGACTTAGCTATGCTCTCGTCCTTAGTTAATTGGAAGAGCTCTCTCCGTTCAACCTGTCCATCTGAAAAAGGAGGAGCACGCAGATGAAAGGAAACAGGGATCAATTGACCTAATAGCTCGTCCAATCAATCCTTATGTTTTTCTGATAGCTTAACGGAGGGTGCGGGCCGGAGTGGTGAAGGAGCTTCTGTAATTGGCTCGCTCGGAGCAAGCGGAGCGGGAGGCTGAGTGGTAATGGCAGAAGAAGTCGTTCCTCCTCACACCTGGCGCTCTCACTCTACCACTGTCAATACTGACACCTCTGTCCTCATTACCTTCAGCTTAGTGCCACATACAGACCCTTTATCTATCTGCTGGGCTTCGATGTACCTTCATTACACTTCCGTTTACATGGTCCACTTCTCACTCTCTGCCACTTACCATTCACACTCACTGACTAATGCAAGGGTTACTCAACATTGCCTTCGCTGTCAGTACGCCTGATCAGGCAGCAGAATCAGGAGAGACATTTATATAAACAGAATGTCTGTCTGTGTGCGCTCACATTTTTGTATGTTTGTATAAATAACCCTGTGTGTGTACGTATGTATGTATGTATGTGTGGATGAGTCTCTGTGTGCTCGTGTGTGTGTGTGTGTGTGTGTGTGTGTGTGTGTGTGTGTGTGTTTGGATTATGCTGTCTGCTGTCTTACAAGCAGTGACGCTCACCTGAGACTCACCTGAGTCATTCCACAGAGGACTGCTCTGGCGGGCTGTTATTTGTGTCAGCAAGACTCCCTTTGGAGTATATGGTGTTGGACTGGTGTGAGCATGTTTTTGTGTGTTATTTGTGTGTGTGTGTATGTTTGTGTCAGGTCTGGGAGCTGTGAGAAGAGGCACTGCAAGGAAACAACACGGGACCAAAGGCAGCTGTTTATTTGCCTGTCTGCCAAGATGGGATTTGGAGGGGGAAGTAGGGAGAGAAAAGAGAGAGAGAGAGAAGTAGAGGAGGAGGAGGAGGCGGAGGGGAGATGGAGCTCCTAGAAAGAGGTGTGAAAGGGCACATATATTCATAAACAACAGCAAAAACACCTAGAGCATAATACATACGGTAAGCAGATGCCAGATGAGACAGAGAGGGGGGAGATGCAACATGATGGAAAACAGGACTTGAATACCTAGAGCAATAAACTTGGGGAGAGAGAGAGAGTGAGAGAGAAGGAGAGAGAGAGAGGGAGAGAGAGAGAGACCATCCGGAGTGGATTAATTAAGGATTATAATTACGTTGGGACTATGTATGTCTCACCTGAGACTGCCCCTGTGCCGCTCCTCTCTCCAATCCTCTTGCCCTCTGCTCCTCTGCACATATGGATACAAACCACAGGAAAATATTACCCACATTTGTGGTATTATAGGTTCACTTCTCTGACACTGTGCACAGAAGTAAATAAGTACAACCATGTGTGATCTACATCTGTTTTTTTTTTTTCCAAATTGTTTTTCTCCCCCGTACATTACAGTATTATTCACATTGCACTGTGGGTTGCAATAGGTTACAAAAGGTCTTGTGACTAGAGTGGCACTGGTTTGAATCACTGTATGCTGGAAGTCTGGGTCAGGAAATTGAACAAGTAATGATCTCTCCAGCAGCTGTCATTAAACCTGCACATTCAGAACCTGGTAACAATCCCGAAACTGTGTGCTTTGTGGAGACTTTTTGAGACTTAATGATATAAACCAACACAAACTCCTGCAGATCAGCCATGTGCCTGTTTATCAGCTGTTTTCTCCTCTGCAAAGTTCTTTTTTTTTTTTTGTCAAACTCTGCACTGGACTAATGATAAGAGACGACACTCCACAGTTGGTTTGGTTTAGCTACTAGCCTGCAGGCACAGAGCTTAGCAAAGTTTGTCTGGTCATCTTTGAAAAAATAAGTGACACAGGCATCATACATCTACAGTATTTCACTGTGTTGAAAAAGCAGTGCACTTGTAGACATCCATGGTGAAGAGAGCTTATGTGAAACTAAAAATGGCAATTTTTTTTTAACATAGCTTTGGAACATATCAAAAGCTACCGCAACTAATCTAGAAATCAATAAGGAAGCAGAGTCAGTGTTAAAGCTGGACATTGTTTTATGCCCCGATTTAACTTAAGCTTTAGACTCTGTTTTCGAATTGCATTGGAAACTGGATGGATATCAAATCCCTTCTTTGATTAGAAAATTTGCATCACCCTTTCCAGGTTGATGCTGACCTGAAGGTGGAGAGACGCAGAGGATGGATTGAGAGCCGTGGCTTTTCAAAGAGTTTACGTACATAAGACATAAGAGTTTGCACATTTAAGGTGCCCTTTAGCAATTGAGCTGCTCCCTGGAAAACAACTGGGCTGCAACCAATGTAAAATAAGGTGGGCTACTTCTAAAAAAAAATAACATGGATGCTCAGCAAATCTTCATTGGTAATACAATTTCATTATTATTTTGTTTTGTTTATTTCTTGAAACTACAGAGCAACGCAGTGCAATAACCCTTAGCAGTATTGTGGTTTGGTACTTTTATTTGAAACAGGAATGGAAATTGGGGAGCATTTCATGTACAAGTCAGCAAAATGTGAAGAGGCTACGTGGTTGATAGTAAGAAATGTATTGTCTTGGAGTCCAGAGCCCTGTCTATCAGGATATTAATCCGCCTATGATCCAATAACAATATCACACCACTTCTACTGCCATACTGTGGTGCTGTTAGAGTATAAACATGAACCACATGTCATACGTCATCTGACCACAGATGACACTGGCCAGACCACAGCTTAACCTCTGGTCACCTCATAGCCATAAACACACACACACACACACACACACACACACACATCATGAACCCACCCCCAAATGCACTTACACTTGGCTCACAACCACAGACACGGGGCATTTAGAGAACCGAGTGGGATAGGATTTAATTGAGCAGGGGCGTTTGGTCTATTAAGGGTGCTGGGGCACTGCCCCTCCTGCAAATCCAACTGAGAAATACATTTTAATGAAAAATCATTTTTATTATTGTTCTGTTGTCTCTGTGTAAATTTGTGTTGTTTCATTCACATAAGCCACATTATTACAGAAATGTGCAATGACTAATGAAAAAGCACTGCCTACAATCTAAAGCTGGGTTTCCATTAAAAATGTGTTGCATATTTTATGTGCATTTCGAAAATTCCGTAAGAGAAAATGCAAATTAATGTTTGCATTAATTAGGTGTGCATCAACTATGTTGTATGAGTTATCCTGAAAAATAGAAGTTCAGGTTCAGGTTTATTAAGAGCCCAAAATCACTCCTTTCCTTGCCGCAGCACAATGCATACTGATGTTACAAATCGTCGATCCGTGTTGCCAGAACAATTATTGTGGTAAATTAATAGGCTAGCGATTACTGATGGAAGGAAGGTGCTCTCTGTCAGGTGATCCACGACACCACACCGGCTCAAAGCAGTTCACAGTTCAGCCTTTCACTGAGCAGCATAGTGCCTCCTATATTCATTCCTTGTCATTGTTGTCTGACTGAGGAATCGCTCCCTGGCTCCCCGATATGTCATTGTTATGCAAGTGAAGTGTTTCCATCTCCATTTAGTGCATTAACTCTTTATCGAAAAAGGCAATAGCGACCTCTAGTGTAAACGCTTTCGCGAAATTGAGGATTTAAATTTTTTTTTACTGTTTCCATTAGCTTTTTGGATTGCGATACTTCAAAATGCACATAAAAATACATTGATGGAAAATTGTCTGTGTGCTGAAGGGTGTATTTTTCTGTGGTGTGTGTAAAATACACTCGGCTGTCCTTGTGGGCCCCGACTGGTTGAATCTGAGGCTTGCTTGCATGTAATTTTTTCTGTCCAATCAATGCTGCCAGATTATGCAAATTTTCTGCTCAGTTGATCATTAACACTGGACGACTACAGGGAATATGATCATACTGGCATCTTTTTATTTATTGTTTTAGGTGTTGATTAATGTCCTGTATTAAGGTTGTGGTACTGTGCTGATAATTGTTAAGTGAAAGCAGTTGCTAAGTTGCCACCAAAAGATACGTTTTAAAAACGTTTTGAACCTTAGCCACCAGCCACGCACAGCTACATTGTACGTCGCATGCACACGGCCAAAATACACAGAGCCATCTAGTGCCATAGCCCCACCTACTGGTCAAGTCACGCCACACCACTGTAATTGAGTCTTTGATCATTATAGAATTACCACGTGCCTTCTTGGAACCCTGGTAATTGTCTCATGGATTAATCATTTTCATTCCACAAATTGAGGATTCCACATAGCAACTCATTGCGCTGGCTGCTTGACATAGATATGCAGTTGGAACAAGAGAATCTTAATGTGTTTTTGCCCTCCAATTGGCTCTAGCCGTCCATGCGACTTGATTTATTTGAAAGATTGGTTTTATTGATTTACTGAATTAATGTGGTGCCAGTTTAATCAGTGTATTATGGAACTATGCAGAATTTGACATCTCTGTGAACTCAAATGAATTGAGTGTACAATATTGATCTGGTTATCCACAGTATTTATTCAGCTATTTGTCTAAGGGCTGATTAATTCAGTTTGTACGAAAGACTGTAGGTATGTGTTTATTGGTGTGTATGTGTGTGTGTGTGTGTGCACCCTTCTCCCTGTGTATTTGCACAAGTGGTAATTGCATCTGTTATGGACTGCAGGTTTCACCCCTTTATTGGATTTGCAGCATTTAGGATTTATACCCTCTTTTGTGTACATGCAAAAGCAAAAAACATGCTGCTACTGTATATTATATTATATTATATGATGATGCACTCTCTGATATAGGGCAACACCTTGATCCTGATATTGAGACAATATTGCAGGGATGGCTTCTGTTGCTTTCACAAAATATTCACACAATGAAGTTTTTGCCAAGCAGTCATTAGTAATGTTGATAGTGACGACCGAGCCGGCAGAGGAAAATAATAGTACAGCTAACAGGCTAATGACTCAAGAAAACTGCACCCCTTTGCTGTAATGCAGCCTTTCAAGCCAGGAGGAGACACTTACGCTATTCCAGCGATATTATGATATCCAAAATCCCAATCGATATCTAGTCTTATATCATGATGTAATATCAATATATTGCCTAGCCCTACTCTCAAACGCAGGCGCTCAAGTATATGTGTGTATGAGCACTGTTCTTGGAGTGTGTGAGGTGTCATTGCATAACAGCACCAGTGTTCAGCACTGGGTGTTGTGATTGAGCAGTATCTGTCAAAGAGGGCTGGAGGAGGGAGAGTAGTTCTCTAACTAATTAGAGCTAACTCAGGATGGATATGGATTCTTTCTGACAGCTGTCTCATCTGATGCGGCTGCATGTGGAAGAGGAACATTTGTTAAGAGATGTTTGTTTAGGCTCATTATGGATAAAAGTAGAGACTTCACTTGCCTCCTATTCCATGTTATGGAGGACCACCCATGCTGATACTAAAGACGGAAACTGTGACTGAATCTATAGAGCTGTATCTATAGAGCTAGTTACATTTATGAGTCATTCTGCAGCTCCAGCTGTAATCCCACATGGTCATTTGAGTACACTGAGGTAAAAAAAAAAAAAAATAAACAATTGACTAGATAAGAGAGTACATTAGTAGGGAACTGGATGAATTGCTGAGGCTACTACAGTAGTATCTCATTATGGTATGCTACTGTTGATCCCAGCCTAACATCAAATGCGAGCATAAGTGTGATGTAAAAGAGGCTGCACTGTTCCTAAATTCAAGTTCCTGAGCAAAGTCCACTGAGAGAAGTAAGTTGCAAGTCTATTGTAGGGTAAAGGCAGCCATGTAAGGAAGCAGTAGTAGAATACAGCAGAAATTTAAATTTCCTTCATGTATTTATTTAATCAGTAGGTAAGGGCCACAGCCCAGGTCATGATTACCATATGAGTTCAAATAAATACAAAGGGAAACACTCTATGCTGTACAGGCATTACTGAAGTACTTAAGATTACACTTTATTTAATGCATGAGGCAAATGGTTCATGTTGGGAATGATCCTTAGGCTTATACTGGCATATAAGTGTTCATCTAAAGATTACTGGGACATTATTGCACTAGATCCATTTTTTAAAGGAAACATTACTGACTATAATTTATAAATACATGCACTGTGAGGTATTTTCCATGGGGAACTGCATGGCAAGCTATAACTGTTGTGGATCTCGGCCCCAGTGAAGCAAGGCCTATTTGTTTATTTGATAACTTTCATTATCCTCCAGTATTCCTGCCGCATGATTTTTATGCTTAATGCTAATGTCAAAGTACCACACTTGTACAAATACACAAAATATCTCGTGGGTCTCTGCTAACCTACGCCTTTAATTTCTTCTTTCTGCATTAACCCGCATGTTCCTCTCGCTACGAACATTCTGAAAATATCTACATTAACCTCTTTGCCCATGCTCTTTCTGTTACCCTCTAAACAATTTGTTTTGCCCTCACGGATTCTATTTGTCGACTAGCCTAAATAATTACAGTGCCTCTGCCCACTGCGCAAACATATGTACCTGTTTGCTCATCTACCCTGTGCAGTTTACACACCTAAATGTCTATGTGCTCACTAGTTCTCCTAATATGTGCCTGTTTACACTGTCGTGCTGTGCACTTACATGCACCTGGGTGGATTCCCCTTCCTCTATGTGTGTGCAAGCATTTGCCCTACACTCACCTTCTCTCCTGCACATATGCCCCCTCACTCACCTTTCCATGTTAGCAGATATGGATGGAAATACAAATGACCTCTGATGAACCCAGATATTGAGCTGTTTTAAAGCTGGAGGCTTTAGACAATATCCCTCGCTTGCTCCATCGTGCTGGACGGGGGGGACACGCAGTTCCTTACTACATCGGGGCTTTATGGGATTTATGACCCCCTCCCCTCTCCTCCCCCAGCGGCTATCTCTCCCTCCACTGGCACTTCTCCCACTGGCTAGAATTAGCAGGCGAGGAAAACAAACAAATTACAAGGAAACAAACACAACGGCTAATAAGCATGTAGTGACATGAGGAGAACGCTTTCAGTGGGATGCGGACCGGGGGAGTGTGAGGGAAGGAGGGGCAGGGTATAATCTTCTCTTCCCCCCTCCACCGTCTTCCCATTCTCCATTTCCTTCTAATTCTTCCTCGCCCTGCTGTCCCCTCCACCCTCTGCTCCTCACTGGTGGGGCTCTCTGAGGAGATCATCTCTGAGCATGGGCAGTGTGAGACAGATGGGCGGATGATGGATCTGACGTGATAGACAGCGGGGTGATGGATGGCTGGCTGGCTGATAGGGGATTAATGCAGTGCTGAGGCCGCTGCAGCACAGCGGATGGCTTAGTGATAGATAGATAAAACTGACGAGCAGATAAACAAGAGAGCGCTAATCCACGCCCCCTTGATGGACAGAAAATCAAAGCCAGGGAAAAGAGCACAGAGGGAGAGGTGGACCTTTTTATATTGCCATTGCGGGGCGTAGAGTTGTCTTGGGATGGGATGTGAGTGGATGCAAGGTGAGATGAGGTAGGGGACTGAGGAGAGTTTAAGGAGGAACATCATGTTGCAGTTCTGTGTAGGCGTGGGCCACTGTCTCACGCCATGATGACGTCTGGGTTGGCACTGGCATGATGAATGAAGCGGGGGTTTTGGTGATAGGGCGTAGTGGGTGAGACGAAGGGCTGGTGAGATTCTGTTTTGAGTGATGGTGAGCAGTTTGGCTGCGGAGGAGAGATTGGGCATCGTGGCAAATTGGCCATAGTGGGATATGATTGGATGATTGGATGACGGAGAGCGCGCCAGTTGAGAATTGGAGATTGGAGCGATTGTTGTCTCTGCTGGTATTTTTAATGCTCTTCCTCCAGTGCAGCAGCTTAACCTCAGATGTACTGTACGAATATGAAGGTTTTGGGTGTCTGTGTTTATGCAATTGCACCAACTGTCGAGTTGAAAAGGCCTGTCGTGATGAGAGCAAGGGAAAAAAAAAAGAGCGAGGGGAGCGGAGGACAAGCCCGGGGAGAGATGCTCTGAAAATCAAGTGCTAAGCTTTGTCTCTGTTCGCCGTTTCAGGGGACCCCAGGGGTGCTGGCATCGATCTGGTGTACTCAGAATGCACTTCGGTGTCACCTATTTAAACGCAGTGAGCCGCTAGCCAACAGAGACAAGCCTTTATTTATCAAGCCTCTGATTTTGGCTGCATGGATGACAACCTGATTAGCTCTTAAAGGAGCTCTTAAATCTTTTATTGGAATGGGAGGAGGCAATCTATATAAAGAGGGAGACGGCAGTCTTAGCCAGCGAGAGTTATGGAGGATGAATTGAGAGGCAAGGTGAGGGATTGTGTCACTCAGTGGGTTAATGAAGGGGAGGGACAGACCTGATGAGAGCGAGAGGGAGGGAGAAAGAAAGAGAGAGAGAGTGTGTGACTGAGAAGAACAATAAGCGAGAAGTGCAAGGAGTGAGTTGGTGAGAGTGACAGCAAGCATGTGATGGAGGAGTGGTGGCAGAGATTGGGGGAACAGATGAAAGCACAAGTGGCTGGGACAATGAAAGAATGCGGAATGAGTGGGTGAGAATAGTGCAAACACGTAAAAGGGCTAAGCAAATGAACAAGCTGTTTAACAAACAAGTGGCTGATAGCTGTGAGTGCGTATGTGCGTGTGGTTGCGAGTGCCTGTGCACGTGCACGTGCACGTGCGCATGCGCGGGTAAATGAATGAGTGAGGCATGATAGAGGAGACTAAGTGAGCGAGTAATGGGGGTTAGTGATGGGTGTGTTGACAGAAAGTGTCAGCTTTAACCACACTGACCCATGAATCCAGGCTGCATGCACAAGTGGCTGAATTTGAGTGCCAGCTTGGACGTGAACTGACTGTAAAATTGGATGTGAATTTCGGGTTGGATGTGAAATGAATGCAAATAGGAAAAGTAGGTGGATGGTGTTTGTGCATCTATCTCTATGTGTCAGTCTCCTGTCGTTTCCACAGTGTTTTTCAATGAGCGCGGGAGATGAGCGTCTCTCCACTCTCTTTGGCACATAAATGTAGCTACATTTGAACATCTCATTTCATCTTCCGTGCAATTTATGCAAGGAGGATTGATCTGTGTGTTTATTCCTTCGGGGAGGGCCCTTCATCCTTGCTTCTGGGTAAAAGTCATCATCAGGGTGCCAGAGCTACAGTTTTGGACCTTTAGCTGACTGATTAAACACCACTGAATGTTGATTCTAATGATAATACGAGCATCCTTGGCATACCATTTTGTTTCATGTACGCTAATAGATGAGCATATTTACTCTCGTAGGGAGAGGAACAGTAGCTGTGCCAGTGCTCGATTAGAGAGGAGCTGTTACCACAGAGCAAGATAATTTATTCTTGCTCTCTTTCCCTTGGGATGCCAATGGCCGCTTCACTTCTGATGCCCAGGTGTATGTGTGTAACAGAGCTGGCATGTTGATGTAGGAATGCTTGGGACAAGGCTATTGCCTCTCCTGCAGCCCGTGCTACCATCCTTCCCTCTCTCTCGCCACTTTTCCCTCAGCGAAGGCTGCAGCGAGACAATAATACCGGTGAACTGTCAAGAGATTTAGCACAATATAAACGCATGCACACTGTTTACTGTCCTCTCCACTCTTCCAGACTTTCTCTCTGTCTGCTAGCTTGACTCTCCCACCCTCTTCTGCCTCTCACCCTCCTGTCTGCCATGGCTCAGTCTGATGCCCTCTCTACCACCCTTGGCTGCAGCACGCTGGTCTGACCCTGTCGTAGTCTCCTTCAAGCCCTATTTCTTAGTGATCAAGCTCCATTATTTATGCTGTATCGTGTTTCACCATCAATTCATGCAATGGAACAATTGAGACAGATCTGCCTGACTGTCACAATAGCAGTGAGACCCAGCAGAGGTTGGAAATGGGATTAGCCCTAAATGGAATTTAATTTCACCGTCGCTGTCTCCGAAGCCTGTCTACCACCCAGACACCATGACGCTCTTGTAGAGTGCTTGCACGACTGTGTGCGTGTGTGTGTGTGTGTGTGTGTGTGTGTGTTTGTACTTCAGTATTGTGCAATAGCAGATGTAGCATTTGTAATGTGATGCAGTTGTGCAATGGTCTCTCATTGTTTTTTTAAAAGCACATTAGACTGCCTTGGCCCGCTGTAATGCAATTGTGCTGCAGTCTCACCCTGTTTTATTCAAGAGAGTCCATAGTAAAGGTTGTAAAACATCAGTGCCTCAGTCCATAATGCAGGTGAGAAGGACAGAATCTGTTCTGCTTGATAGAAAAAGAAAGTTTTTGTCTGGTGAGTTATATATATATATATATATATACATTTATGTGTGTGTGTGTGTGTGTGTGTGTGTATGTATATGTACATATGAGAATCTTCAAGAGTTAATCAATCACCAGTCTTCAACCATAGCAGCTGGCACTGCTTTGAGGTGAAATGGATAAACGAATGAATGAGTAAATAGATAAATGAATAAGTGCTGTCGAAGTGTGAATCAATGTTTATGGATCGGGATCCAAAGACCTGCTGTGCTGCAGATGAAATGAATGTGGTGGTGGCACTGTGTGTGTGTGTGTGTGTGTGTGTGTGTGTGTGTGTGTGTGTATTGGATGGTGGAGAAGTAGTTGTGTGTGCATGTGTGTGTGTTGGGGGTGTGTGCTAGGTTTGGGGGCAGCTGTGATACTTTGAATCCAACTCCAGTTGTATAAGTGTGCAAGTGTATGCATGTGTTTGTCCTTGGGGTTGGAGGGGGGTGTGCCTGTGTGTGCGTGCATGTGTGTGTCTTTCTCTCCCTGCCCATGTGTGTATATTACAGCAGTGTTTTTGTTTCCTGAAGAGCAGCGGCAGCGGGTGTTATTTCTGATGAATTCTGTTGGGTGTTTTTCTGACTTCCCTGCTCTCTTTTTCCTTGCACTTACACAAACATGATCAATACTTGAATTAATGGGCAAGTAAAAAGGCAAAACATGTCGCACTGGCCTTGGCACAGCCTGCCGACCCACTCCTACTCACCCCTCCCCCTCAACCCTGCTGGCTTGAAAGAAATCGAGAGGGGAGAGAGAAAGGAGACAGAGAGAGCAACAGAGCGTGTGGAAGACAAGAAATAAGAGTGTTCATTTATAATGAATACATTATGGAGGCAAATTGGAATGCTTTCAGATTTTAGAATCTTTCATTTTTTGGTGCTGTATTAATTATAGTAATTATTAGTTGATAGGTAATTACGTCTAGCTGCATGGGTGACGCCTCTTGTCAAGAAAGGCAGCGGTGTGGGGAATGAGGTGTGTGTTGGTGTGTTGGCGGTAGTGTTGTATGTTAGGTATGAAAAGCAGTGACTACAGAATGGCTAGACAGACCACAGGTGTGGGTGTTGGCTCAGGGGAGGGAGGCAGATGTAGTGTGTGTGTGGGTGGGTGTGTGTGTGTGTGTGTGTGTGATGTGACGTTTGTGATGTGAGTTTTTGTGTGTTTGTGTGCGATTGACAGGGTGTGAGGCTCAGGAGGCAGAATGGTGATTTGTGAGTATTGTACTCCTGTAATCTGCTCAGATCAGATCAACCAGAGCCAATAATGCAACACCGAGCCAAATACCACACTGCTCTTTCTTCATCTCACACTTCTCTCTCTCTTTCTCTCCCTCTCTCTCTCTCTCTCTCTCTGCCTTTTTTCTTTTCACTGCAGTGGGGAGCCAGCTTTGCTGCAGAGGGAAAGATGGAGTAAAGATGGAGAGAGAGGCAGCGAGAGAGAGTAGAAAGAGTCAGGAAGATGGATGGAGAGAAGTGGAGATAGGGGCTGAGAGAGAGGGGGACCAAAAAAAACAGGAGGAGAGAGATGGAAGGTGAATGGGATTGAACAATAAACAATGACTAGGCTGCGAGTGTGTGTTCTTAGTGGAGCCTGATGGCGAATCACACAGTGCTCTCTCTGTTTCGCACACACATACCCCCACTCGCACACACGCACTGGCCACAAGCATTTGAGTTTGTTTTTGGCCAGTGCAGGGTGGTGCTTGGCAGAAGAAATTAAGCCTAACAACCGTGGCATCTGTCTCAGCAGCAGGAGAGTCCCGCCTCCCCGCCCACACGTGACCTGCCCTGCTTTCATTCACTGAGCCGCCTGCTGCCAGCCTCAGGATGGGCCACTGCCACTGCCACTGCCCGCCACCCCCCTCCATCACGCCTCTCTGCACTGCCAACCACTCTGCGCCTGTGCCCGCTCCCGATCCCACGCCCATGTTTCCCCCCTTGAGCAACAACCAGGAGCCCAGCGATATGGCTGCTTCAAATATTCATAACAGCCACGCTGCAACACACAGCCCTCAGCTCCCCTCCATTTTGAGAGGCATTTCTTGTGCTGTAGCCGCCGCTAGTGCATACATGTGTACACGATATCCCCTGCCCTGAGTCATCTACTCTGCGGTTAGTGTGTATTAATGCAGTGCCTACTGTAAGTATTTAGCGGCGCTTTGAATCTTAGGTGAAACCAGTCCGGCCTCCCAACCGATTGTGCAATGAGCTAAATATAAACACCGATCCTTTCTCTTTGCCTTGTGCCCTCCATCCTTTTGTCCCTCCCCCCTCTCTCCAACCCTCCCCCTCTCCCAGGGCTAAGCACAGCCACCAGCCTGCTAAAGGGGTCGTGCTGCTCTGCACTGAGCTGAAACCCAACCGGAGACGGAGGAGAGCCAGCAGGCACACACGCTAACAGACACTCACGCTATACTTAGACGCACACACTCACACTCCACAGGCACACTTACCGAGCCAGCGTGTAACACGTGCAGGAGCTATTATGTGTAAAAAATTTTTTAGATTGTATTGCAAGGGGGAAAAAAAGAAGACAGCAAAGTATCTTGACTGTTATTTCCTCTTTATCTACTCTTTCTCTGTGCAGACAGAAACACAGACATGTTCTCTCTCTCTCTCTCTCACACACACACACACACACACACACACACATACATGCCGAGAGTCGGATGTGAGAGGCGGCTTCTGGGGAGAGAAGCTCTACTATGCGTCTCCCAGGAAGCCACAGGCTGGATAAACATCCATGTGGAGCAGCAGCAGATGCCTCCGTCTCCCTCTAATGCCCGCTCCTCCCTTCCTCTCCGCTCTCATCCCCACACATCCTACCTCCGACTCGCTCCCCACGTCTCCCCTCCCTCCCCTTCTCCTTTTTGCCTCCTCTAATGATGACTCTTCCCCCCTTATCTTGCTCTATCCTTCCCCCTCAGTCCTTCTGGTCCTCCCTTTCATTCACCGACCCTCCCTTCTTTTCCTTACTCCCTGCGTTGTCTCCCACTTTCTCTCTTGTCTCGGTCTCTCACTTCCTTTCATTCCCTTCCTCTTCTCATCATGCAGGCCGCCTGCTAGCCTTGGTCCCTGCTCCTTATCCTCCCTATTTGCTTTTTGTATCTCCCGATTATTTCTCTGGGGCTCATACTGTGTGTGCGCTTTCAAATACCATGTTATCTCTCTCATCAAGTGGGTTGGAGTGGATGAGGATGGGTGGGTGTCAGGGCTGATGCTCTGGCTTGTGGCGAACAGGTGGCCCATAGAGACTTGCACTAACAAAGATAAGGATGAAGGCGCGGGAGGATGATAGTGTTACTATAGAAATCTTCTCCGAACTCGCTTAGTTTCTAAACAACGAGTCATATTTGTTGAGGCGTGCTCGCAATATCATGAAGTTACAAAGCCACGCAGTCGGTCCACCAACTGCTAGTGAGCTACGAGATGGATGGGGCGGCTGCCGGAACTAATGTGGCAGCCGAGTCTCGAGCCGTGAGCCCGAATAAAATCTGGCTTAGCGGTTCAGTTCTGGAGTACGCTTTTATGCGATTATTTTAACTGCACCGGGGCACCTGCAAATGCATTGATGGCATTGATCACTGTCGGTTGACTGGCTTCTAATGGCTTCGCCGGTGTTTAATGTTTGTGTCAGAGAGGGGACATTATGTGGCCCTTTTCTCCTGCCTCCTGTCCTCATACCTGCTAAATGGCAAGCCATATCGAAAAAAAGAGACACAGAGCATGAGAACAGGGGGAGTGATGCAGCACGACACAGAGCCCTTATTAAAGCTGTCCTCCAAGGCTGCCCTCTGACTGATTCCCCCTGTAAATCTCCCCTTTAATTGGAGAGGGCACAGAGAGAGAGGTGCAGCCTCACTTACAAATGTATTCCATGCCTCTAAAGATGGATAGGGGAGAGAGAGAAAGAGAGAGAGAGAGGCGGACAGACAGACAGAGGGGGTGAGGGAGAGGGGGTCCACAGGATGTGTGGGTGGAGACCAAGAAAAAGTGAGAGATACAAACATGATGAGGGTTTGAGAAGTGAGCTGACATATTTACATTCGCCTGGCAAGTGGGAGGCAGTAGGTGAGAAGATGAAAAGGCAGTGCAGTAATGGAAGGAGACGGAAAGAGAGGTGCATCAAGGGTGGCGCAAGGAGAGGAGGGGAAGGACAAGGGCTGATGGAGAGAAAGTAATGGAGGGCGACAAATAGAAATGGCTGGTAGTGAAAGAAAAGGAAGGTGTGCGTGAGAGAGAGAGAGAGAGAGAGAGATAGAGATAGAAGAGAGACGGGCTGATTTCACCAGAGTTGCAGCCTGAGTGTCCTTCCTTAATGGGGTTGCCATGACAACAGTGTATAAGGGAGTCAGGCTCCAGCAGAGTGTGTGGTGCGCGAGTGTGTCTATGTGTGTGTACACACTGTGCTCCTCAAGTGTGTGAGACAGTCAACTGTTTGTGAGACATTATATAGCTGCCTCCAATACCATAACACAAGCACAGCTGAAGCATTTTTTTTTTTTTTTTTTTGAGAAAAATGGTAGGAGGGAGTTTATTTTGTTTTCACTATTTGTTTGGCGGCGTGTCCTTGTATGAATGACAAATGAAGAAATGGAGGGAGGGAAGGAGGGGGAAGGAAGGCAGCAGCTTCTGTCTCTGTGTCATTGACCTGTTCCTGGCAGAGCTGAGTTGGATGAGCAGTAGCTGTTGTGAGCCAGCCGTCATGTCCCCCCTGTGCCACGGGCGGCCATGTTGCACGAGGTTAGGTGATGTCATGCTGGTCAGGTGACGTTGTTTTCGGGGGCCCAGCTGTCACGGAGCAGAGGCAGTCCCACCGGAGCGCCAATCTGTCATCATTATATTAATGACACGCATAGCACTGCTAGCAATGTCATCTCTTGTGTGTGCCAAAGCTAACGAGCAGCCCTTAATTGTAAAATTAATTGAAAAACATTTTGATTAAAGACCACCCTCCCCACCCCGGGCCTCCTCCATCTTCATCAGCTCCCCTTTCACTCGGCACCCACATTTTTCCACACCCCCCCATCGTCCTTTTAAGTTTTCTCTCAGGCCCTTCACTCTCTCATTCCAACCCGATTCTTGCTTTCTTTTCCGTGTCTTGTCCTCCATTTGCATCTCTGACCTTCCTCCGCTCTCAGTTGCGCTCTGTTTCTCCTTCAACCTTTTCTAACTCATCACGCACTCCCAAACCCATCATTTTCTCCTCCCCTCAGCATACTCATTTTCTACTATCTGTCACTCTCTCCTTTCGTTAGGCCAATTACAACTCTTTTATGTGCTCGATCTCCCTCCTCACCCCTCCTTTCCCTCCTCCTCGTCTTTTCCCATCTGGCTCCCCCCTGTGCTGCTGTCTCTCTCGTCTTTTCTCCTCATGTCTCCATTACTGTCTGTTTTCCCTTTTTCTCCCTCAGTTTGTGTGTGGATCTTCCTCCCTGCGGGGGTGGGCTGATACAGGGTGCAGGGTTGCGGAGGTGGTCCTCTTGGGCAGTGCCCCTGGGGCCTTACCCAGCCTTGCCTTTTCAAGCCCTCCTTCTCCTCTCTCTCTCTCTCCTCCTCCTCTTCCCCGTAGCTGTTCTTTAGCAGAGCCTCAAGACAGGTCAGCCTCTAGTCTCTGGCTCTTGTTCACTCTCACTCTTTCCCCTTCCCTTTGCTTCCCTTCTCTCCAGATGAGCTGCAGAGCCAGAGGGAGAGAGGGAGTGATATGGCTAGTGTACATCTCCACTGCTCTGTCATTCTCCAGCTTCCCCTCTCATCTTCCCTCTCCCTCTCTTGCTCTCCATCTCATCCCTTTGTGGAGTGAGGCCCAGTTTATCATTCAGCTACAGACACCATGAGATGGTTTATATCTTTTGTGCAGATGTGTGTGTGTGTGTGTGTGTGTGTGTGTGTGTGTTTGCAAACATGTGTTCATTTGTAGGAGTGTGCACCACTGTGTGCCTATGTCGAGATCTAATTAAGTGAATTGCACATTAGGTTGACATAATATAGCTCTGGAATATACATTATGTGTGTGTGCAATACACACACACACACACACACACACACACACACACACACACACACACACACACACACACACACTATATGGACAAAAGTATTCAGGTGTTTCATTCAGTCACAGGTATATAAAATCAAGCATCTAGCCATGCAGTCTGCCTTTACAAACATTTGTGAAAGAATGGGTCGTTCTAAAGAGCTCACTGAATTCTGTAATAGTAATGTAATGTAATGCAAATATATTATTGTAAAGTGGAAGGAGGAGGAGTGTAGTGCATAAAAGTGGCCAGCGCTCAGCTGACTCAGTAACTGCAGAGCTCCAAACCTCCTCTGGCATTAACATCAAGACAAAAACGGTACGCTGTGAGCTTCATGGCATGGGTTTCCATGGCCGAGCAGCCGCATGCAAGCCTTACATCACCAAGCACAACACCAAGCGTCGGATGGACTGGTGTAAAGCACGCCGCCGCTGGACTCTGGAGCGGTGGAAACCTGGTGAATGCCAGGAGAACGTTCCCTGCCTGATGGAGTAGGGATAACGCTATGGGCTTGTTTTTCTGTGGTCAGCCTCGGCCTCTTAGTTCCAGTGAAGGGAAATCTTAAAGCTTCAGCTTACCAAGACATTTTGGGCCATTCTATGTTTCCAACTTTGTGGGAACAGTTTGGGGAAGGCCCTTTTCTTTCCCAGAATGACTGAGCCCCAGTGCACAAAGCAGCTCCATAAAGGCATGGCTGGCTGAGTTTGGTGTGGAAGAACTTGACTGTCCCGCACAGAGACCTGACCTCAACCCCATCCAACACCTTTGGGATGAATTAGTGAATGAATGAATGGGTATTATGAGCCAGGCCCTCTCATCCAACATCAGTGTCTGACCTCACAAGTGCTCCTCTGGATGAACGGGCAAAAATTCCCTTGTAGAAAGCCTACAAGCCTAATATGGGGGACCAACTCCATATTAATGCCTATGGATTTAGAATGGGATCTCATAAAAGCTCCTGTGTAATGTATAGGTGGTCCAGTAATTTTGTCCATATAGTGTATATGTATATATGTGTGTGTTTGTGTGTGTGTGTTTGTGTGTGTATGTGTGTAGATAGATAGATAGATAGATAGATAGGCTGAGATGATGGGAGCACCAGGGCTCATTAATGCCACTCTTTCAGTAATGACACAGACAATGGGGAGACATTGATCATCAGCGAATGATCAATAATGAACCGTATTGATAGGAAAAACTGTTTGCCACCACGCAGATCGAAATCCCTGCAGGACACCAGGATGCCAAGGGGAGGGCGTCACTGACTCACCACAGGCTTCTATGTTTATTTATTCAAGAGGAAACATGGGCTCAAACAAATGGCTTTCTGATGAATGTCTCTGTGCATAATTAGGTAAACATAGCTGTTAGTCAATAACAGAATGGATTCATGAGTTAACTTTTCCTTCATAGATAGCAAGCTGAGAACATGGGTATGGAAAACTGCAGGAGCATCCCCAATTTTTTTTCCCCTTTTTTATGAGACTAAATGGCTACAAAGAGAGAGAGAAAACAAAGAATTAGAAAGTAGAAAGCTGCATCCACACCTCGTTTAGGATACACTGACCTGCCCCATGTTCCTGTCCCAAACGCCGGACGGTGAACTCTCCTCTACCTTTAGCAGGACCCAATCCCGTAGCATACATGGCAGAGGAGGGAAAAAGACAGCGCAAAGGACTGGAACACAGGGTGGAGGTGTTGCCATGGAAACGCAGCGTCACAGCTCCTGAGCAGATTACAGATTCAGCACTGTTCCCCCGCTTGCGATTCCCACATTCAAGGATGGAGCTGGAACAGGTGTGATCAACACCTTCCTCAAATATTAGAGGGGAGGGGGCGGAGAAGTGTTTGGCACCCAGAGGAATGGTTTCTCTCTGAATTTAGAGCAAAGTTTGTCCTTTGCAACGACGACCTTGGGGACGAGAGTGGGAGACTGGTCTGTAGCCTCGCCAGCTGACTGTCGAAGTCATTTGGGATACACAGCATAGGTGGGCGCAATGGAGGCACAGTTGCAAAGCATTATGGCGAGCAGCTTCAATTCCATTTCTATGAGAACTTGCTATGCTATAGTCATGGTCATTATAGGAACATACCCTTTTATTAGCATTTAAATTGAGTCAAAGCTGGAATTCAATGATTTTACCGAGCCGAGTCTATGTCACTCTGCTGCTGTCACTTCCTACATACTACAGTGAGCCAACCTTCATGCCGACATGTGCACCTGCACTTGAAGCACTTTAGCAGATGGCACATTTTGTTTCTATAGTAGTTACCACTGTCTGTATAATTATAAGTGCTTGTAGCAATTCATAATTTCATCCCACCCTCTCCTCGTTTTTTTTTTTTCTCTTTCATAGAGTGGAAGAGAAAAAGAGGAAGGTGTAATCGTGATGTTTTGTGTGTGTGTGTGTGTGTATATATGCGTGCGCGCATGTGTGTGCACGTGGTGTGTGTGTGTGTGTGTGTGTGTGTGTGTGTGTGTGTGTTTGTGGCTGGCTCAAAGGCAGATCACCAAACAGCTGTGTATTAGTGCCAGTGAGTAGACATTTGGTCCACTCGACCCGTAACGCTGGCACGCGGGGTGGGGAACTGTGTCCAAGTCCTCCTCTCAAATCCTCGGTCCATCCGTCCATCCCCTCTCATTGTCCCCGGGGCAGCGGGAGGCCCCAGCTAAATACTGATCTGCCTGGACGAGCCACAGGTGCAGCAGGGGGTCTGTCCTGCTGCCAAATGTTGGGCTTCTGTTCCCTATGGGCCTGTGAGTCGGGCTGTGCATTTCACTCTGTCACTTATGCAGGGGCCAAGTGAGCTGCAGATGCAAATGTTTGATCAGCACTGCCACAACGGGAAATGGTGCTGAGAGGGGGAACAGTGCAGAAAGGAGACAGAAAGGGTAATGAAACAATGGAGAAGTACAATCCTGATGAGGATTTTGTAGGACTGCGGGACATGGCAGCAGTGATGCTACTGTTTCAAAAGTGTTTTGCAGCTCTGGGACATGCCAGAGATGGAGTGGAGGGCTGGTTGTGGGGATGGACACTGCAGCATGCCTGCAGCTGTCCTCAGGGAACTGTGTTTGGTGCGGATGTGTGTGCCAGGGGTATCTTTAGAGAAGCGTGCTGCAGGCATCCCTTTGGGAATGCGGAAAAGAGGAAGGAATAGAGCAGTGTTCTGGTTTCATGTCTCAATCAGGAAAGCTTCAGGAGTGCCTCTCAAGGCTCAAGTAGGAGTTAGCTTCCATTTGTAATATATTTAAAAGAGAATGCTTGCACTTAAGAGCTACTTATTGCCTCCCGTGCCACGACAACAGACAAGCAGAGACAGGGAGAGAAAATGGATACATGCGTAAAAGTCTCAGGTACAGTTAAAGAGAGACTGACACAACACAGCAAAGCGTTCTCTCTCTCTCTCTCTCTCCCTATCTGTCTTCAATGCCCTTGCTTTCTCATTCACTTTATGTCTCCCAGGACAGTGCTCAGATATGTTGAAATGGGGCCTAACCCACGAAGCAAAGAGTGAGAGTCGTTTAAGCTAAGTTAAACAAGGGCACTTAGATTTTAAAGGGCCATAATCTTCAAAAAGAGGCGCTTTAAAATCAATTGACAAGACATATAAAAGGTGAAGAGAGATTGAGAAGAAGAGGGCGTGGCTGTTGGCAGTTAAGAGACTTCTTTTTATGGACGAGCATGTTTAAGCAAGTGTCCCTGATTGTCATGCAGTGCATACATGAATCTATGTTTGAGTGCATGTGTCCATGTCTGCGTGTGTGTGTGTTCTGTGTGTGGTTTACTGTGCAGCGCAGGTGGGCTGGAGCAGTATCCAGGCCATCACTGAGCTACTGATTCAACTTGCAGAGTTTGGGCCAGAATCCAATCAGGGCGGCCATCTGGTGACCAATCAGGGCCTTGGTTGTGATGTCACAGCGACAGAGCTTGGGGTTTCATGGGAGCTGGGAGGGGTTAGCGCCATGAATCACATTGGACTCCTGCACTGATAAAGCTGGCTTACTGGGCTGCAGAGCAACCTGTCAGGCTGCAACTGTGGGGTGTGAGCGGATTGGATTGCAGGGAGTGAGGGGGCGGACCATGCTGCTGACCAGAATGCTGGGTCACTGAAACAAGGCCGGGGTGATTTGTGAGCATGTTTGTGGGAACGGCTCGGTTTGTGTCCATTCACTGAGTAGAAGCCACCTATGGCCTGTATAGCAGCCTCTGATTTTTATACATAGCTGTGCACGGTCTAATGCAGATCTTTGCTCTTTTGGGCAAATTACGTTCAACATCTAACATAGGTGATTATTTATTATTACTCCTTGTTGAAGGTGGTGTGATTATGCTCAATTGATTGACTGATTAATTGACTGATTGACCGAGTTTTTATTCAAGTGTACTGGACCAAGATGCCCAGCCCATAAAGCCTTACACAGCACTGAAATTAGAAATCATCTATGTACAAATACGTGTTGTCTTGTTAGGATACATAGAACACAAATATCACACCAACATAGACATCTCTGTGCATCCTCAAATGCATATAGCCTACATGCATACCCAGCAAAAAATACACATTAGATGATTACTATATGTACATAGCAACTCATTACGTCACTTTATATTACTTTCAGCTATGTGACAAACAATTGGTTGCAAGTATGTGCTACAGATTATCATACATACAGACACAGAATAATATTGCAATATTGTAGGGTTGACTACTGGTGCTTTCATATGATGTTTATATACACGATTTTTTGATTAACAATATTAGACATTTGGATAGACGACCAAGCAGGTAGAGAGAAAATTAGAACGTCTAGAACAGTCTGATGAGTTCAGAAAACTGCATCCATTTACTGTAATGCAGCCTTTAAAACCAGGAAAGGCAACACTTCACGATATCACGATATTGTGATATCTAAAGTCCCAGACAGTATCTAGGCTCAAATCATGATATTGATGTAATATTGATATATTTCATCATCATAATTATAACAAAAAAGAAAAAAAGAAATATTTTGGGTTCAGGTAGCATATTGCCCATGAGTTTACAACAGAAACTCTTGAAAAACACAATATTGATGTTTATAAAGCTGCCTCTTAAAACACTAGCCATAATTAAATTAATTACTGACCTTCAATGAGGCTGAAATGTCTTGTAGTTCAAGTAGTGCTTAAACATCATAATGAACAGGCCTCGGTGCTCCAGTGTTAATTTCATCAACGAAGATGATGACCAAAAATGTTCCTCAACGACCTTTTTTTCCATGAGTAAGACGAGCTAAAAATCGACCATAAGTAATAACAGCTATGATGACTTGTATGTTTGATTTTTGTTGACAAGATGAGACGGGACAAAAATGTTATTAGTGGACTATCAGACATTTTAAAAAAAATCCCTCCTCTTGTGCGTCTTTCAAAATATAACCTTACAGTATGCTGCCCTGTCATTGGTTGAAGCTCAGTGTGGGTCCTGTCATTGGTTGAACTGGTTGAATGAGGGCAGTGCCACCGACTCTGATCCACAGCCACACAGGTACGCAGAGTTCGCTATTTTCCCAGCACCGCAATTCAAACAGCACTCCAATCAAGCTCAATGGCTTGGTCAAAAAAAAAAAAAAAAAAAAAAAAAAAAACAGAATAGATCTATGGACCCACTTATAATGCTGCAGAAAATAAGACACGATGCACAATAGTAATAGTAATAGACCAATATGACCAACCTCAAGAGACAACCCGCTGTTTAGTTCAGACTGGAGTGCATTTAAAATCATCTGTGTGTGCTTGATAAACTTCTATAGATTTTGTTGTCTAAAACTGGACTAAAACTAACAATAATCCAGTTGACTAAAATGTGACTAAAACTAATATGCATTTTAGTCAACAGACTAAATCAAAATCAGCTGCCAAATTTAACACTGTCGTGCTCAGAAATAGTCAACAGAAAGTTTTAGCTTACATTAAGGATGAATAGTAATAATAGTAGGATAGTACTGATGTTTTGGTTGTATCTCATTGTATGTAACGGTGACCATAATAACATTACTAGATTTTAAACAGTAACACCACTCCTTTCCACAGATAACTAATAATATTACACAAGTTAACTTGCATTACTTGTTACCCACAGCACTGCCTCTCAGTGTGTGTGCTGTTGATGTACTGTGGACCAAGTTTGTGCTCCTGCCTTTGATTCAGCCCGCACATGACCACAATGACACCGGACCCCAGCCAGTTTCAGCATACAAACGATGCACTGTACGGCTGTGATTGACAGCTTTGCTAATTCTAATGCGATTAATATTTCAAGGCCGTCGTCAGAGTGAATGCCACTGTAATGTAAAGCAGTCTCAGAGAGCGCCAGTCAGGTCTCCGAGCCCGTGGCCCACTAGCCCCCTGATCGCGATGAGTCACCCTGACCCAGGCCCACAGTGGAAATCTACCCAGCTCTCCTACCACTTGCGGTTAGCAGGCCAGAGGGTGGGTGGGGATGGGGGAGGGGGGGGGGGGGGGGGGGGGGGGGGGCAGGGGGGGGGTGTTGGCTGGGTGACAGAGAGATGGAGGGTGCGGAGAACGGCTGTCAGCAACTAAGAAAGGCCCTCTGCAGGGCATCAGAGGGGGGAACAGGAGAGGCAGTCGGGAGATGATCCCGGTGAAACTTGACCTTAAAAGCTTCACAGCTCCAGATAATGCTGTAACACTCAGGTATGTGAATATTTCATCAGCCTCTTACAGCGGTGTGGAATATAGTAGGTTGTAGTAGTGGTGTTACAGCCCTAAATTTTAAGGCTTGTCTTAGGCTTTATAGAAAAAGGGCTATTAAATAACAGTTATTTTTGCTACATTAATACTGCAGCAGAATCTAAACTAGCCTACAGTATTAATGCAAATCCTCCAGCAGGGATGTACAGTAGCGTGAATGGGGTTGTGATTACTAAGACCAGTTAAATCCATTTGGCTTCTCCTCCAGTGCTTATCTGATCACTGGAGCAACCAGCTAGCCCACAGTGTGGGATTTAATATCAAACGCAGGCCATAAGCCGTGTTCAATAGGCATGACAAGGATAAAGATCAGTGGAAACATGCGACCTGTCGCTGGCCGCGCCTCCATATACAGGCAGCAGGGGTGAGATGAGTGGAGCATCTTGACATCATTGCAGACGTAAGTGAACAGGGAGTGCCCACGCATTGGGACCTCACATACAGTTCACACAGAGAGTGTGAGGGCACCAGAGAGAGAGAGAGTAAAATTTAGAGAAAGAGTGAGAGAGATGAGTGAGGGAGGGAGGCATCGAGGCAGAGAGATGTGTGTGTATGAGTGTGTGGCTGCTTGCGTACTTGTGTGTGTGCCTGCCCGCCCTGCCACCCTGGTGACTTCAGGTGTTATCTTCTTAGCCTCCAGACGTGACAGGGAGATAATTAGAAATGTTAACAGTCACTGGAGCTTGTACTTCTATGAATTCTCAGTTTCTCTTTCTCTTTCTCCCCCGCTCTCTCTTTCTCTCTCTCTCTCTCTCTGCTGTCTCTTTCTTTCACACATACGCACGCACACACACACACACACTCTCGAATTCCATTATCTCCCTCAATCCGTGTTATGAATCACACACTTAGAGCCTCGGAAGACTCAGCGATGTGGCACCAGATCACAATTAACGTAACACTACATCTGTGGAAATAATTTGTCATGGATTGATTTTGATGTGTTGGTGGAATCTATTTTTATATGGAGCTGCTCAGTTTTTCACTGAATTTGGAATTTAAGGACAGTTGGTTTTGTATTACGGCGTCTCCAAAGAAGGGAAAGAAAAAGGAAAAGTGAAAATTGAATGGAGAGGTGTGAAATTAATTACACTCGGAGGTGGAGTAATGAGACTCAAATCAGAAATCAAGCCAATAAATACCAATAACGTTTTATTAAAGCTAATGGATAGTCATTTGTTTTGATACCAACCAACAAAGTAGGCCCAGTTACTGAAGCAGTGGGAGGACAAATGCCAATTGGCTCAAGGAGAGAGAGAAAGAGAGAGGGAGAAAGAGAGAGAGAAAGAGAGATGCTCACTGGAGTGTTTCGCTTGGAAAAATGAAAAGTGACAGAAAGCTGACGGAGGGATGAGAACCTTGTTTGTCCTTTACTGGATGATCAACATGTGTTACGCAGATACGGGTCCCCAAGGTGGACATGGGGCGGCTGATACGGAGGGTTCCACGCTCCACTGGAATTCCCTTGCCTTTAAATTAGCATCCCAACTCCGCTTACTCAGCTAGCGGCGCGAGTTGTGGAACAGTGTGTGAACACTGGCGATAATGAAACTGCACACCGTCGACATCATTAAAGATAATCTTAGCTCATTTTGTGCTGGGACACATAATCGTAAGAAGATGCCGCTAACAACAGGAAGAGCTTATTTTACAAGAGGAGGGCGCATAAACAGTTTCCTACAATCCTCTCTCTTGCTCTCTGCAGTACTCTCTACACCTCTGAATCCTGGCTGGAGGGGTGCACAAGTGCCCTGGGTTGGTTTGGAGGGAAACAGATCCCAGGTCAAGGGAAAGGCTTGTCTGAGGGCGTCTGCAGCGTGTGTCTAATTGAGCGCTGTGTAGTTAATTGTTTGTGCGTGGGAGGGGAGAAATCAATCTGTTTTCTCACTGCTGTGACTTCTAGGCCCTGGGTGATAGACTGAAGCTGGCAGACACACACATTCATGCACACACACACACACACACTACTCTGGCTCTGCCAAAAAAGCAAACAAAAAAAAAAGACAAATCCAAAAGCTTGCCTTGTAACTACATACTCACTAATGCACACGCATATCCTCCCCCTGCTGGCACACACACTCAGACACACTCACACACACACTCCTCAGAGGAAGAGGATGTGCATGAGGGGTTATTGAGTCAGGGTAAAGTCAGATCCATCTATCGATTGGCCGCTTGCTGAGAGAGGAGTCAGGAACGTGAGACCTGCACAGGTCAGAGGGCCAAGAGACAGAGGGGATGAGAGATAGAGAGGGGGAGAGAGAGAAAGCGAGAAACCCTTGGAGCTTAAACAAGCAGCGCTCCCTTTTTACACCCCGCCACATACACACACACACACACACACACACTCGTAGCTCATAGTCTTTGCGAATGCAGAGCCAGCATTCTGCATTGATGAGAATATTCAGAGAAGATCTGCTCGGCTTCATGAACGTTAGAGTGAGCTTTCTTCAATTTGTAAATTAGGCCTGTGCCATATTTACAAATCAATGGGATAGAAACAGAAACTAATAATTATTTTTTAATCTTTTTATCTGTATTCTTTACTATAGCTCATTGTATACCAAATCTATATTATATGCATTTAATCTACACAGAGCCATGTCAATTTACATATAAATGCCTGGTATATAAATAATGAATTAAGCGGAGCACTGCGCTCAGTCGAGTGCCGATCTCCACCAGGCGTGTCTGTGTTATCACGCCAAGTGTTAAGTTAACCGACAAAGGCATTTCAGCAGCTGCCTGACACTGAATGATTTCAAACGACCACAATGCTGTAATGTTTGTTGAATGAATACAAGCCGCAATTTTCCTGTCTAGATTTACCTCGGCGTGTAAATCTGGACTGGCACATTTCTAAAAGACCAGCGATGTAAAATATTATAAAGTCAAAACGCCAACAAAAGTTTCTGCCAACAGCGTGCCCTGCCGCGCGAGTTAACTTTTGAATCTCTGGCAAGAAGACACGATTGTTGATCTGTGTTTTGATATGTTGCATGATTGGTTGTCCCTAGTGGAAAGAAATTAAAAAAGAAAAAAAAAAAAAGATTCCAAACTGAAAGAGTTGTTGATCATTTGCAGAGAAACGAGTTAGCACTCAGCCGTGCTATAAAACAGGCCTTTCAAATGTTTGAATCACCTAAACCAGGAGGGGTCCTTGATCATACAGTCATAACTGTGCACAAAAAACATCAGGTTGATAAGTTAGTTGTGGACAGATACACACACACACACACACACACACACACACACAGATACACATGACTAAACGCATGGCCTGGCGGAGATAACGCACGTATTTAGCCATCAGCTCATTTGCATTTAAGGGTTTTTCAAATAATGACTGAGTACTGCTGTTAGTGAATGCCTTTTTGCATTTTATATCTTTTACAGGGAGAAAAAAAGTAAAATGTTTCTTTTAGAGCACTGATCTCCCCCACAGAGCAAAAATCGTGTGATGGTTTAGGGAGAATTTGCAGTCAAAGAGTGTCATCTAAATAATTTACTCTGCCTTTAAATGGGATCAGAGCGCCAACTCACTTCTGATCTCATTTGAGCCCCCCCAAAGTCCTTTCCTATTGGCTGACAGAAGCTGCTGGAATGGGTGTAACCCCCCCTTCAATTGGCGGAGACTTATTTATTTTCGCCCAGTCAAAAACTGTTCCATTATTGATGGGAATGAAGCATACTGGGATATGATGATGAGGAGATGAGAAAATAGGATGGAAACTGCAGGCGGGGAGTGTGTGTGTGTGTGTGTGTGTGTGTGTGTGTGTGTGTCAGGGGGGCAGCGACATGAGGGTGCAGAGATATGTTAAGGGGGAGGGTGATAAGGTGGAGGAGGAGTACAAACAGTAGCATCCTCCACTTGGATAACAGCAGGCACCATGAGATGTCTGTTGATTCATTTCCTTTATGTGCTCGGTTCCTTTTCTCTGCCGAACCTTTATACCCGAACAAAGGCAGACGGAGGGAGTGATTCAGAGTGACCAGACGCCCGAGACTCCCGGAACGGAGGGGGCGGGGGGTCACATGAGACAGGAGGCTCCGTGGAGACTGCCGACCAGAAAGAATGTGTCGATGAACTGATGTACTCAGGCCTCCGGGGACAGGAGGAGATGAAGGAAAAAATGAGTCGTTGAAAAGAAAGAAAAAGGACAGAGGGGAGGTAGAAGTGGAGCTGGATGTGTAAAATGTGTGTGTGTATGTATGTGCACATAAGAAAGTGTTGATTTGGCGTGTATTTGGGTGCACACACTACATCTTCAGGCGTAATCATTAAGCCAGCACATAAATATATAAATCCAGACATATTGTGCATGCTTGTACGTGTGTTTTTCAGCGTGTATTTGTATTTAGCTTCAGTGTGTGAGCATTGGTGGCAGAGGCGGCCGGCGCAGACCCTCTGGATCCTCTCCATGCACTAATGGGTGCTCACCTGGTATGGGTCCCGGCAAAGTGTTTCCAGCACTGCACTGTTGGTAATTAACAGAAGCAGGCAGTGGAAAGCAGCACCTGTTACGGCGTGACTGACTGGGGCTCTGGGCTCTGGGCTGTGTCTCCCACCGCTCCTCTCTAATAACCAGACCACCACCGACCATCCGTCCTCTGGGACCACACAGCATGCATGTATGTATGCGTGTGATTACGCGTATGTTGTTCAAAGTGAGGGGGAAGTAGGTGGAGGAGGAGGCGGGGCGCTTCGATGGTAATTTTAGTGGTAACGGTGGCTTCCCGCGCTGCCCGAGGCTCTCTAAAGCGTTTCCTGTATATGTGCGTGCGCTTTATATGTCGAGCATGTATGACGGGGTTACATGCACACCTGTCAGCACCTGCAGGGCTGCACAGTGGACACATGCGCAGACTGCTGTGTGTGGGCTTAACTATCACTGTTATTGTGCTCCATGGAGCCTGGCTTTTAGGCCACATTATTCTCCTTGCTGTGTATCAGCAGGCCATTTTCCGCATTGTTATTCAGATTTTTTTTACAAGAGAGAGTAATTTCTCCATGACTGATTCAGTGGTTATGGATACAACAAATGAATAACTGAGGCTGGCTGCATTTAGCATTAAGTTGAGATTCGACAGAGAGATAAATACAGGCGTGTGTGTATTCTTGTGTGTGCTTTTCTGTCTCTTCGGTTATTCCTGAGTGATAGTCACGATGGCTGCCACTATGCCGTATGTGGGACAGTGTCGGTGTGCCTTGATATATGTGTGCATGTTTGTGAGAGACAGAGAGGGAGAGGGACATGGAAAGACAGAGACAGAGAGAGAGAGACTGACAGCCATGTTTGAGAACTGGGGCATGTCAGCCAGGCCTGCTGTGTCAGAATCTCCTGATGCCCATCCTGCCCATCCCGGAGTTGGATAACCTTTGCAGGCAGATTGGGGTCACTACTATCTAACTAGATACATCACACAGACACACACACACATACACACTACAACACAAATCATTGGGACATGTGCATTTGGCAGAGGTAGACATGCACATCCACGTAAACAGATGAACACCCACGCAGCGCTCCTGCTGAGCAAAACAACGGCTCCCGTGTGACTTCAGAGATGCGGATACGGAGGGTGGGACTCTAAAGTGGCACGTTGAAGATGTGACAGAATAATTAGTTGATAGTAGTATTGACACAAAAGATGGTTAGCTCCATTGTATGGGTCTAGCAATGGGATGAAAAGAATGTCAACCTATTTTTAAATGTCACTGTCTCTTTTTGTTCTGGATCCCTGCTCCACTTTGTGCCACAGATCTAAACTGGGTCAACATCACATGTGGCGCCCCGGTGGGCTCCTCTGTGTGTGTGGATATGTGTGTATGTGTGTGTGTGTGTGTGTGATCTGTGAATGCTTCAAGCCATGATGTATTCATGTGCGTCTGCCGTCTGCCATGCACCAACACCAACACTCAGAGGGTGGTAACAACTAGACTTAAATGAATCCCAGCGCTGGCTAAACAGTTGCAAGTTTAATTTCACACACCGTTATTGTGTTGTTATCTTCAGATCGGAGTGAGCATGCACTGTCTGCAAATTCTTAAAGCCTGAAGCCCCGCTCATTATTGGAGAGGAAGGTGGAGCCAAGCATAGAGGGGACTCTAAGACAATTGTGTGTTTGTGTGTGTTGAGCAAGCTTGTATGTCTTCATTTGCGCCTACAAATCTGTGTTTATGTGGAGTGTGTCTGGCTACAGTGTACTGTGTCAGGACTGAGGTGGGGGTTGCCCTGTTGGAGCTTTCAGATTAATAGACACTGATGATAACACACACAACTCACAGCTCTTCTGTCCTTAATGAAGATGGATCTAGCCGGGCCTGGCGGTGCACAGCCACTCAGGGTGGCAGCATGCCAGTCACAGCCAGTGACATCTGGGAACAGCTCAATGCACAGGGCAGGAGGGAACAAGAATTACTGCAGAGTACAATTTCATAACATTATCATGTTATGTCATAATCCATCGTTGGTGGCTCATAAGATTAATGTCAGGGACGGCAGTTATCACTCTTGTTGTTTAGACTTAATGGTCACAGTGAATTATTCATTTCCTCCTATTGATTTGCCACACGACTCATGCTGACAAAGTAGACTGTGCAGGTTGAGGGATATAAAGTATATCAAATTTGACGGTGGCGTTGGGAAGAGAAGGAAAAAGAAATGAAGCGGAAAATGTGAGGGAAAGAGTCAAAGGCCAGAAACTAGCAGATGTCAGATGTCAGGCCACAGACGGAGACAGCTCTTAATCTACGGGAATGTTGCGCCAACCAATTTCTCTTTTCCTTCTCTTTGTTTCCCTTTGTAGTTTTTTCTTGAAATACATCAGAGTCCAGGCTCCTCGCTCTTATCATCGCAAATTAGCAATTTTGAGACTAAGCTAGTGTAAAATTATCCTCAGTGAGCAAATTCTGAATGGTAGCTATTGGCTTGGAAATGGTTTGGAGATGGCTGCCAAATTGGGTCAGAAGTTCCATTCCTGCATAATATTACAGCCCATTAGAGCGGGGTTAGGGCCACTGTTTGTGTGAGAAGACAGGTGGGTGCTGAGGTCACTTCCTCTGGCAGCTGTGGCGTGCATCACAGGGCAGGCATTGATGGGTGGTGGCATGGCCTCCTGTTGCATCAGTAATAATGAACAGTGACAAGCTCTCCCCCGCCACAATAAATCATAGGCCACACTGGAGACACAAAATACCAACCCAGGGAGCATGCTCTCTCTGCTGCATGGTGTCAGTGCTGACTAACTGACTGACTGGCTGGTTGGCTGGGGGCAGACTATCTCTATCACTCATTCACAGATGCAGAGTGCTGCTGTTATTACACACAATGGGCCACCCTCAGGTTGTGGGCTGCACGCTCTGATTAGCATGCACAACTGTCACTCAGAAATGTCTGACTCCCACTGGCTGCTAAGGCAGTGAGAAGTTTTTTTTTTATTATTATTATTGTAATCATCAATATTATTATATTTATTTTATTATTATTATTTTTTGAGAACTACTGCTGCTCCAGAAACATATAATAGTTAAAGTGTAGACTCTAGAGATGAGGAGGCGTGTGGGTTGGGGTTTGTCGAGAGCTGCAGCCGATGCTGAAGCAGTAAAAAGTGGTTGGTACAGGAGCATCTATTGAGTAAAGTGAGCAGGTCTCTCTCCCTCCCTCCCTCTCTCTCTCTCTCTCTCTCTCTCTCTCTCTCGCTCTCTCTCACTCTTTCCCCCTCTCTCTCTTCCCCCTTCCCTCTGCCTCTACCTTTTTGACAGCCACACTAGCCCTGTTTGATATCGCTCCACTGTGTTCTGCAGCTCTGCAGATTCCCTCGTCTCATTTGCATTCTCTTAAAGCACACTTCCATTAAAGTCTCTCCCTGTTTTTTTGTCTTCCCTCTCTTTCCTTCTGTTTCTTCAAATAGGTCTTTTTTCCCTGGGTTGCTGTTTTGGAGGGAGCCGTATTCCCTGTTGACTACACAGCCTATCCCCATTCTCCCGGAGTCAGTAATCAAACACATTGGCCCTAATACACGGGCCATTACAAGAGCTCTGATGTTCCATCTGCACATAGCCGGCACAATGGTGTCATTATATAAACAGCCCTGCTGCTGCAGCCAGCAAGCTACAGCACACCACACCAGAGCTCCGGCCTTAACTGACCCGCCCCAGTAAATGGAGGAGTGTTAGGATGATCTGACCTGAATGTGCTTGTGTAGTCGCTGTTAGCATAACAACATTATCCATCCTGAATGAATGCTCTACTGTTAGCATTACAGTAGGCTATCAGTTCTCACTATGGACAGGGCCGCGTGGGCTGCTGAACATCAATGCAAATGTAATAGAATCAGGTTGTTGTGAAGGAATAATATCTAATGCTATTATGTTGTCTTACTAGCGATAGCCTCACCAAAAAGGATTAGAGAGATTAGCGATAGGCCCTACCAGAGGGAAAGCAATGTGGGGGGGATTGGAAGGGGGGAGGGGGGATATTACGGTGTTGCACAAGCGGGTCTCATTTTTGTTTTTTGTTTTTTTTTTCTTTCGTGGATGATAATGATCTTATTTTGGCGATTGCTTGAGTACCAAGATGTGAGTGTTTGTGCAAAAGTGTGCTTAAGCTTTGCTATATTTTTTTAAGCATGTGGTTGTAGGGCGAAAAAAAAATGGCAAAATAGCAAAAGGGCATACTTTCCTGTTGTTTTGAATTTCATAGATAATGGTGTCAGATAGTGCCATGCCTTGCCCTTGATGTCACTTTTAGCATAGCGATAGAAGCGAACACTCTCATTATGAAAGTAATCCGATTCCAAGCGCTCAGGTAATGGGGGATTTTGACACACTGCAAGTGGAAAGTGTGTCCAAATCGTCACTTTGGCTAATTTGAATAATCATTGAATTAAATTCGACTGTCATACCTCAGCGTCCTGGAAGGCAGGCTTGACAGTAAAAACACAGCCTCCCACTCAGCAAAGCTCAAACGCAGATGGTGATGGTAATGATATTTCATGGTATGTCTGTTACGTTTCGAAAGGAAAAGTAGGATAATTATATTCATTTTGGCGAGTGATTAGTTTTATGGAGGTGAAGGAGTAATTAATGAATTCTATCTCATCTACATTTATTGTTACACTTCCTAGTATTGCTCCCTCTTGCCTAACTCTGGTGACAAAAGGGTATGGAGTGTGACAAAGCTGCAGCAACGATGAGTCAGAGGGAGAATTACTTAGAGGCCCCCAGGCAGAGCATACATTTTGTCATTCTCTGCAGTCTCATCAAACTCTAATACTACATGGCTAGCCTTCACTGAGCCTAGTGATACTTTCCTCTGAAATAAAGTGCCTGTCTTAGACCTGGAGTGAGACCTAATCCTAATAGCACTGTGTCGGGGAAAAAAAAGAAAAAAAAAAACAACAAAAACATTAGTTGTTTCAATTTATTCCAGCTAAAGTGACGTTAAAAGTTACTTTGAGCTGACATTTTATTCGACTTCAAATATTTAATGCAGCTGCTTGCATCATTTACCGATTTGTAAGTGAGATTTGATTGCCGATGCATTTTGTGTATTAGGCTATGCTGGTTGCTGGGAGGCAATCATTTACTTTATAGTGTAAGCTTTGCTACTGAACCAACTAGGCTGCTGTTTGTTGTTGAAGCATCTGAGGCATAAACATCAATCCTAATAGCATGGGAGATGCCAGTGCTTCATCTTAAGACACAAAGATTTTGCTTTGCATAAAGCAACTGGCCGTCATAATATATGGCTGTCAAATTTCTAAACTCTAAATCAATCAGGAGTGTTTTCCCACACGAATAAATTTGTTTGTTTATATTCCCTGTTCCCTGCTCTACCCCCTATTGCCCTGCATGATTTCCACTTGTTCATACAACATACCTCATCTTGAAAGTTATTGAAATGCTAATTAAGTTGTTAGCGTTTGCCAGAGCACTTTACGTGCGTGAGGCTTCTTTGGCAAGCGTTCAGAAGGAAATTTACTTTTGAAGATGCAGTGTTAGTCCAATCACCTGTGTGGATCTATAATACCTTACCGCAGGCTTCCCAGCCGCCACTCAGCAATACCCCCGCACACACACGCGCGCGCATGCATGCGCACACACTCGCAAAGTCCACTCACACTCATCATGCTTGTCTCTTCCACCTCGATACCAGATTCCCCTCATTGGGGAAAAAAACAGGAGAAGAAGGCCTAAACTGTACAGCCGCTTTCAGAGCTCCGCCGGCTCTTGTAATTATGCAAGAAAAAGTGTCTACGTAAACTCTTTGTTCTCCGTCCTTTTGATGCCAGTTTGGTAATGTTCATAAATGCTTCTCTTCCACAGAAATGGCTGGGGTAGTGGGAAAAAAACATGAATAGTTCCCATGACAGAAGTGTGCAGCCATGAACAGTCGCTGGTAGATGAAAAGTCCCTGCCCCCCTGTATTAAAAAGACTTATGGTGCCCCATTCTTGATGAGCATGTCTTCTAAAGCAAATACATCGTAATGATCATGGTGATTATCGTAATGATCCAATAGACATGGATAATGAGGTTATTTGCCTTGGATCAAGGCAGGCTGTAAATTAATAGCCAAAGAAACAGAGGGTAGCATTAGAAACAAGATGACAGAGCTGTGTACTTAACCGTAGCTCCGCCGCCACCGCTTTGTTTTGAGAGCGGCGTGTCTGTCTTTGTGTCTGTGTATTGGAGTGTCTTTTGCCCTGCCTCCCTCTCGCTTTGCCTCCTCCTCGCCCTCCTCACCTTTCCACCAGTTCAGTGAAATTGCTGTCTATTCTCCCATTTTGCAGTCTCCAGTGTCATAGGGATATGATGTTCCGCTCTATTAGAAGAGAAACAGTGATGATAATAATGGTGGATATGATCAGAGCAAAAGGTCACTCTCTGGCCCCAGGCATGTAACATCCTCCGAGTGAGGAGAGTGCAGAGGGTGAAGACACCCATCTCACACCCTCCGAAGACTTCTAACCTTCCTCCACCCAGAGGCAGACTGACTCATACAGTACATACAAGCAGGCAGGCAGGCAGAAGAAATACTTTGCAAACGCTCAACCCATTCGTCCCTGCTGTCTCACGATTCCTTTGCTTTTCTCACTTAGCTATTTTCAGTAGTTTCCACTCCCACTCTCTTTTCGTCCTGCTGCAGAATGTCATCCCTCCTTCCTTCCTTCCTTTATCCCTTCCTTCCTTTGCTCCTCCTTGCCTTTGTTCATTAGTTACCCGAGCTTTTTTTGAATCTTCATTTGCTCCTTCCTTCCTTCATTCCTTCCTTCCTTTCTTCTAAAAACCAATTTGGGAAAAAAAAAGTGATGTGTAAAACTATCATTTTTTTTTTTAGGCACAAAATGAAAATCAATCAATTTCTCCACCTCCCACCTTTCTGCTTCTTTCCTTTTCTCCTATCTTTCTGTCTCTCTCTGTGTTACTCTCTCTGGCCTCCTTCATCTATTGAGACCACAGGAGAGCTATTGTTGAGAGCACAGACAGAGGCACAGTCAAAAGAGACAAGAGGAAAGACAGATTTTTCTTATTAAAACCGCAAAAGCCCCAGAAAAATAGAAAGACCCGTCACCACACAGAGGGGGATCAGTTTTTGACCATTAATAATACAGCGAGATCGGGTGGGAGGGGGGGATGGAGGGAGGGGGCGGGGGGATGGAGGGAGCGATGCAGGAAGGCAGCGAGAGTGCGGAGCAGTCAAGGCTTCTACTGTACCTCGCCACATCTCCATTGCTGTTTGTTTACCACTCTTCTACTCTTTCTTTGTCTTTCCTGCCCTCCCTCTGAGCGTGTCCTTTTCTCCCGGCCGTTGGTCATGGAGGATGGTTGCAAACAAACTGAAATTAAGGTCGAGGCTCGACTGATGCAGAGGTTATGTGTGCTTGTATTGTGCGTACAATAAAAAATAGACGCTGGTTTGAAGAATAGCTTGTGATGAACTCCGTGTTCTGCTCTCTCTCCCTCCCTCCCTCCCTCCCTCTCTCTCTATCTCTCTCTCACTCTCTCTCTCTGGCACTTGCTCTTCCTCTTCAACATCCAACATACTAATCCACACAGCGTCACCCAGGCAGGTTGGTGGTTGTGGGCTGGGCCTTGCCACCGGGGAGGAGGGTAAATATCAGAGAAGGTCAGGGGGAGGAGGGGCTGGAAGGGGCGGGAGGGATGGGGCGAGGGTGGGGGGGCGTAAGTCGAATTACTGATGACGAAGAGAGGAGGTGAAGCCACCCAGTCACTCAGAACCTGCCATCTTGGCTGCAAGTGGAAAAGAGCTTGCCCTTACCTGCATGTTGTTGTGTATGTTTGTGCTTTTTCTTTGTGTTTGTGTGTATGTGTCTGCACACTGGAGAAATGTCTTTTTGCCAGTTCTCACTTTTTCATTGGTGAGGTTTCGGGGTATGGTTCAGATTTGGGATGAAGTTTACATTTTGGAGATTAGGATGAAGTATGGGCTGATGTTTAAATTGTAGAGTTAGATCACAAGTTATATTGATTTTTATTTTGGGACAATGATTTGATACGTGCAGCTATCACAAAGTCATGATGCAATTTTCATTCTGTTCAATTCAATTGAGGAGCCTACAATCGATATGAGACAATATCGTGCCCATTTCACACGATCAGTTACATTTCTATTACCCTACAAAAAAAAAAAAAAAAAAAAAAGACTAATCTATGATATGGAATTATTCATTTTGAGCACTTGCAGACATTTTAAATTAAAAAAAGTCTTCTTTTTCACAGAAAAAAAATAGACCTTTGAAAAACAAATTATTCTCTTTAATAGAAAGAGTAAAAATCAACCTTTTGTAAAATGCCACATTTTCAGTACAAATGTTCAGTCAACTTAAAGAACCCTTGATGGCCATTCAGTAATGAACATAAACAGTGCAGCTCTATGCTTCATCACCTTGGATTCACAAAACAACAACATACCAATATTTTATCTCATAATGATTTTGTTTGTAAATAGCATGTGTTTTGTCTGTCGCTGCTTTTTTTCTGAAAGCTGGAATATTTCCAAACTGTTGGATTTATTCCTGAGAGTGGAGTAAGTTTCCTAATTTTTTATTGTTGGATCGCTCATCATTTAATCAGTCCATCAGTCCAGATTCATGGATCATTACACCCCTATTAAATAGCGACCAATGCAATTTAAAACCTTGGTTTGGCAATTAACATTGCATTTTGGATGCCTTTTTGTCATTTGATGTTGTGTTTTTGTTATTGTGGGGCTAACTAGCCAAAAATGACTCCAGTATGAGATATTCAAAGCACAGCGTTTAACGGGGGGGAAAAAAAACCTTCAGCGATGTAAACCAGAAGCCTCAGCTGTCAGGTTTCAGTGTCAATTTGAAAAATAAATCAACAAGGGCCTCTTGTAGACTCGCCAATTTGCAGCAATGTTAAACAAACATACAGAGAGAAATCCAGTATAGAAGAGGGAGAGCTCACGTCCTTCTCCCATTAAGCTCCACGGTAGCTGCAGCTGCTCTCTGTGTGCAGCACATTTGATTTGTTTATCAAGGCAAAAGAATTACACTTTGAAACAACAAATTATGGAAACAGTGTTAATGTGTTTTAGGCTAGATTTTTAGTGGAAGGTTAGTCATTTAGTTGAGATGGTAAACTGTTGGACAGTGTTATGAGTGAGGGAATGAATTTAGTCAATGGAAAGTCCTATAGCCCCATTTCTATTCTATGCACAACCTATATTTCCCTCCTATGAGTAGGTAGGATAAATCAGATAAAGGGGTTTGAGAGATCAAAATAAATCCTCTCAGCTCTACCATCCCACCCCCACCCCAAACACACACACAGAAACATAGACGCACACTCAGACACACAAACACACACACAGCCCAATCTGTCTGTTTCATCAGCAGGCTCAGCAGGACGATTAGCTCTAACAATACCGCCTCTACCGTTTTCTGTGAGGAGCAGGCTTTGCGTCTGCCGGTCAAAACCACAGCGAAAGTTGCAGATTGTGATAGATTTCATCAGGCAAGAGAGAGATGTGCGAGCCCCTTGGCACTCCTGACTTAGTCAACACAATTCACTGTCTCGCAGATGTGCGTCATGCGTGAACACACACACACACACACACACACACAAACACACATGCACGTGCATACATGAAAGCAATGTATTTTTCACATGTTGACTATAGTGCCGTTAACAGCCCCAAAACATATGTAGCATGTCTGATGCAATCAAGCATCGAAACGCTGCAGAGTGATGAGCTGGTAGCGGGAACATCTGTTGCCATGCCAGCCTGCACAAAATGGCCTCAGATCTCCCTGCCTGATCATTCACCTAACCACCACAGGGGGAGTCTCTCCTCTCCACTCCACTCCTCTCCTCCCTCCTCTCCTCTCCTCGCCTCTCCTCTCCTGTTTAATATGCTATAGCCGTATCATACAGCTCTGTGGAGAGTTATTATCACACACCCCAATACTAAATGCATAATGAATTAGTCAGCACTGTCGTCTTCAAATGACACATTGACAGGGGAAAGAATGGAAAATAGGATAGGAGCATAATTCATCCATACAGACGTTCAGTAACAGATTGTTCTGAGTCACTTAGCCACCTATTATCTCTCTGCCCTTTTCTGCCTACAGGATCACCCTCTGAGAGGGTGTAAGTGGAGGAACTACTGACCACTCACCTGTGCCTGCTGACTGCATCTGTGTCACCTTAGCACCACCCATAGCCCCACCCCCTTGGTCAGTCTTCAGGATGGCTCTCGCAGTCTGGCTCATCTTCACCTGTGCTGTGGTTTTCAGCAACATTGCTCCGTCGTCTCAAGGTAGGTGTTCAATGTTTAACGTCGTCACAAATCACAAAACGCGTGTATTTCAGTTCACAATATTTACGGCCTACTGCCAACATGCCTATATACAGTCTCCTGTATATTGCATCACTTAACCTGTCTTTAATGGTGCATGTTAGCTATTGTGTTTCTTTCACTGTGCCTCTTATGTGGCCTGACCAGGTTATTGGAAATGAGGATGTAATATTTATATCCTGGGTGATGAAGGTTGTAAGTGTATTGACTTGCTGACCAGGCTAGAAATGCTGCACTTGATTAACCATTAGACCAAACTGTCTCTGCAGGAGACAGAAAGAGAGAGAGGGAGAGAGAGAGAGAAAGTGAGAAAGAGAGAGGGAGAGAGAGAGAGGCTGAGACTGTATGTGTGAATGTCAATAAAATTTCTTGTCATCTTGATGTTTGTTGGAGCGTGGCAACAGTATAAGGGGGAATCCGTGCATGTAATGGTGCCATATGTGTGACCTCTTTAAATGTGCCATGTACCATGACATATTTCATTCTCTCTGTATGTGTGTGGCTGTGCGTGGGTGTGTGTGCACGTGTGCTTGGGTGTGTATGTGTGTCAGTGCACGCGAGCTGGTGTAATCCTGGCAGCAGGTGACCTGGTTGCGCGAAAGAAGTGATGCTAGAGGGAAGTGTGTGTGTGTGTGTGTGTGTGTGTGTGTGGGCAGGGATTGCGGGGGAGGCTGAGGGCTGAGGCGGAGGAAGAGGAGGGGCTGTTGGGTGTCCTGCTAGTGGCCTGCAATACAGACAGCAGCGCACCATCTGCTGTGTGCTCTCAGTCAGCTCTGTGCCAAGCAGCCAGCCGCTGGGTGATGGACAGGGAGGAAGAGGAGGAGGATGAGGCAGAAGAGAGGGAGGACTGGCAGACGAGAGGAACCGTATTGACAGGGAGGTTCTAGTGATGAAGTAGGAGGGGTCAAAGGAACGAGTAGAGGTGGAGAAAAGTTAGGGAAGAGAAGGGGAGTAATGCGTTTGTGTATATCTGCGTCAGCATCGGTTCTAGCGTTCCCTGTGTGTAAGCTCTGATTGGCCAGGTGTGGTTCTAATTTGAGTAGGTGCTGTTTTTTCCAGCTTAATTTGGCTGGCTTTGCAACATTGGATTTGTGTAACGTGCTCGCTGTCCCATTGGACACATTTGGCCTCCGGCACTAAGTTGCCTTGTGTGTATGTGTGTGTGTGTGTGTGTGTGTGTGTGTGTTTTTGTATTTGTGTGAGAATGAGCCTGCAGCTGTCTGTGTGGCTTGGTACTTGAGGAGTATTAATAATGCATTAATAATCAATTGACTGTTATCTGTATTCAGCCCCAAAGCAGAGGCGTAACATTTGGTTTGGTGAAATTAAGAAAACCTTTTCTAATGGATTCATGCACATATGCTTGCATGCACGCACGCACGCACCCCCTCACACACACACACATGCACGCACACCGGCATGCACCATTTTGGCAGCTGTATTTGAGCTGAGATGGGTTCTCTCAGTCGTACTGTGACCAGAGGAACATGAGGGGGGGAAAGGAAAGAGATCCAGAAAGGTAGAATTTAAAGGAGTGCAGGGTTTTGATGTTACCTGAGCAGGGTGCTTGACTCTGAGAGCTGCTGAAATCACTCTAAGGCTAATCAGAGCTCATTTGGAAACCTGCAGGATCATCACACATGGCTTCACAGTCTAATGTGTACCCCTGCTCCTCCTCAGTGTTCTCAGTAATCTGCCACGCTTTAACCTCACGCTACTCCTGGCGGCTCCTTCCAATATTTACCCCTGACACTCGCACATTTTTTCCCTCCCGAGGAACCCACAAATCTTTAACACAAATGTTCCCAACCAGCATGTGGTTGGAACACACTGCTTTTATCTGTGGCACTTCATTCCCCCGTCACACACCATATTCATCTCTCACTGTAAATATACATCGTAATAAATCACTTTGCAATTCTCAGCTGCCATTCCTGTTCTCCACTCTAACGGTTGTTGCAGTGGCGGTGTGAAACAAGGAACTATATTGTCCTTTGAGTATGTAAACTCATACCAACCTCGGCAAATACAGCCATGCTCGTAGTGGTATGTACAAAGCGCATTGTTCCCGGCATCCTGGCAGACTCCATGTAAACAGACTGACATGCGTACCCTGACAAACAGACTGTTCCACTGATTCCAGAGAACGCTCGAGAATGTACAGCCCTTCGTGAACAGCGTTGTTGCTCTGAAAGCCCATTAGGCCTGCTTAATGTGGCAGGCATTGCAGGCAGCTGCATCGTACGTGATGAAGCCCTGACACAAAGCTTTCATTTAGCACAGAGCGAGCCATGGCGTTTGCATGTGTGTATGTATGAGTAGTGTCTGTATTTATGTGCACCGGTGACAGAAGCAGGACCATTACAAGGCCATTTGTGAGGCTTTCAGTTTATAATGTATGCCTGTAGGTTTGTATGTTTGTACGTATTGCGTGTGTTCTCATGTGTGTATGTCTGGAAATGCACTGATTTGTCCATGTCAGAGTTTTTTTTTTTTATGTGTGTGTGTGTGTGTGCGCGCGCTCACGTCACCCATCGCGGGATGCCAGGGCCAGCTGACTGGTGGAATCTGTTCTCATCTTCCCTGTATTTAAGCCTTTGCTCTCAGCTCACTCGCGTGGAAAGGCCCCTGGTCCTTTGGTGCATGCGCTTATATTTTTATCTGTCTTTGTCTCCTCTCCCCTGCTTCTTTCTTCTCGTCCTTTTCCCTGAGTGCTACACGTTAGTTTAGGATGGTGAACCAGCTGTTTTTACACATCTTTTGAACAAAGTACTTCAGCCTCTCTTTTCTGTCCTTGGATTGTCACAGAATGACTGAATGGGGATTAAGCTTTATGCAACATTTTTCATTCCATAACGCAGCAGTGGGCAGTTATTTTTCATGGAGGGCCACAGGAAAAATTCACAATGCTTTTGTAGGCCAGATGTTTTTTTTTTTTTTTTTTTTTTTTTTTTTTTATGACTGAATTAACACTTATTTTGTGTAGAGCAGTTCAACCCCAGATTTTAAATTCTGAGTGAAGATCTTAAACAAATACTTGACTGAAGACCACATCCGATATTGAATTTTTTGGCAGCGGGAGAGTGGAGACCCACGGTCTCGCAATATTGTAATATTAAAATGATAATTTCCAAACTGCAGCCTACTCACTCATTCATAAGAGCTGATTCTCTGACGGGCGTGTAGCAATAATATCTCAAGAGGAGGCAATAAAGTTGGGGAGCCACTAACCTTGCTGCATGCATTTGGCTTCTTGCTGTTGCCTCATTTGTTGAGCAATGTATTGTATTACCTAGAAAGACAGATAGACATATAGACATAGATAGATAGATAGATAGATAGACAGATAGAAAGGAAACCACTTACTTGACACTGTAGTTTTATTTTGAAAATGCAAGACTATGTTGACATCTTCCATTCAAAGTATATAACAGCTTTAAGTTTTTTTCTGTACTTAGACCAGTGAGCGCTAACTGCCTATATACTGTGTTTATAGAGAGAAGACTAAGACTTCTCATTTTGTGTGAGAATGACCTTTGAATATGTTTTACCATGTTTTCACTCTGCCATAAAACTGAAATCCATAGTCTTCTCTGACACTAATTGCTAATCTAGTGGCTCGTGAATATTGCTGTGTATCATCTGGATTTTGCAATAAAAGACTGCCATAAAGCCTGTTTTTTCCCTGTTCCTCTGTCTCTGCCTCTTGTGTGTGTTTTCAAGCTTTTGTCCCACCAACCCCCCCCCAACCTCCCACCCCCCGCCTTATTAGCAACAGCCCCAGCTCCTCAGTTCTCTCACTCCCAACACTCCCTTCTCATTTCCATCCAATCTCTGCTTCCTCGGCTCTAGCCCCTAATCTATTACTCCTTTCCCCTATCTTCTCCTCTCTCTGCACCATGATCCCAGCCCTACTGCTTCCCTCATACCTCGTCTCCTCTCCACCTTTTCTCCGCCCTTACCACCTCCCTACCCTCTTTCCCCATCCACTGCCTCCCTCCTGTTCCTCCCTTTGCGTTGCCCGATTTTCTCCTCCACCTCCCTCCACATTATCCACTTTTTCTGACTTCTGTTCTCCCCACCTCTCCTCTCGTCTTTACTCCCTACACCTCACCAGCATATCACACTCTTTTCATTCTCTCTCTCCTTTTCCTTTTACTTTCACTCTCTTTTTCTACCTGCCTCTATCTATCTATCTATCACTCTCTCCTCTCTTTTTCCTCTGCCTCCCTCCCTGGTGCCGAGGTTGCTGTGCTCTTCAAAGCCCTTGGCTGAGAGCAGAAGATCACAGAGAGGCTCGTGTGAGTGAAAGGTTAATGGATGGCCTTTGAACATATATTGGGAGTCGGGGGCGGGGGGTGGAGGAGGGGGAGGAGGAGGGAGAGGCCGGGGCGTAGTGGCAGTGTGTTCTTTCAAATCTCCCTTTGAAGATGGCGCAGGCCACTCTCATGTGCCTGCGCCTGTATACAGGGGCTGCGCTTTCTTGTTTATTCATCTGCGTTTGTGTACGTGTGCGTGTATGTGTGTGTGTGGCCATTTGTGCTTATGTGTTTGTGTTTGCTTGTAGTAGTGTGCGTGTGGCTATGTTAGCTTGTGTACAGTGACTTGTGTACCGTAAACAAGCTCCAACGTAAAGGATGGGGGGCTGTGTTCCTGTTTGTGCAGTGGTGTGATAGCTGCTTCTTTTCTCCCAGGGCCTGGCTGTGTAACTTTGAGGCTTTGTAGCCGTGAAGGACTGTGTATGTGTGTGTGTGTGTGAGTGTGTATTTGTGTGTGTGTGTGTGCGCGCGCGCTTGAGATTGTGTGCACTTGCTCCTAAAGGGTTTTGTGTACTAGAGATTGATAATTACCAGCAGCAGCTTACGGCTGCCAGCCAAGGGCAGCAAAAGAGAGAGAGTGAGAGAGAGGGAGCAAGCGACAGAGAGACGTAGAGAGATGGATGACTTGTAGAGACTGGTAAGCAGCGCGAGAGAGGGAAGAGAAAGAGAGGGGAAGGGAGGAGGGGAAGACTGGAGGTGAAGGGTCAGGACTAGAGGGAGAAATGAAGACGCAAGGAGAACGAGGATAGAGGGTGCAGAGAAGGGGATTGGGGACAAATGAGAGAGTGTTTCCGGATGGATGAAATTGGACGGGGGATCCAGGGATGGAGCTGAGGTGAACAAGAAAGAACACAGAGGGGGAAGTGTATATGTTCACTGCACTGTACGTAAACAAGTTGCATGTGATTATTAGATGGGTTTAGTAGGGCTTAATGGCAAAATGCATCTACCACCTATTCAAATCTGCTGCAGCCATGGGTGGGTTTGTTATTGCTGCACAGCAGAGCGTTGCTTGGCCACAGAATTTTCCCTTAAATTCTAGTGGAAAGGTAATGGTGCAGCAATGAAAAAAAAAAAAAAAAACGGCATCTTGGGTTTGAATATTTCACTCATATGAGTGTGATGTAGTTTCAATGAAGTGTTGCAACCAGCAGATACTATGATACTCGCAGATACTTGCATACTATGGAAAATTTTAAGCTGTTTAAGGGGAAATTTAAGGGAAATTGAAGAGGTTAATGCATAGCTATACATATGATGCAATCTTTAGGGTGCCCCCAAAATGTCATATATGGTAGCTGCTGAGGTAAATCCAGTGACTCAGCAACACGCATGTGGACATGTACATGAACAAACAGAAAACACACACACACACACACACACACACACACCGAATGTTCACACCTCCAAGCCTTAGTGTACAAAGAGGTTAATTAAGTGTCCACTGCAGTGGCAGGGCAATGGTTTGACACTCATCCTTCCTAACAGGTCTCTGGATGCAGCTCACAACTCTTACAAACACACACCTTTCTGACAGCAGGCCTCGATTTATCCTCGGTCAGTCTCTCTCTCTCTCTCTCTCTCTCTCTCTCTCTCTCCCTCTCTCTCTCTCTCAATTCCACATATTCTCTCTCACTTTCCCCCTTTTTTTGTCACTTCCTTTTCCTCAGCTTCTCAGCATGTTTCACGCTTTTCCTTACTTTCGTCCACTTTGCCCACATCCCCATGGCTGTTTCCCTACAGTACCTGCACTTTTACTCCACCACGGTGTTTATATGAATCTAGGTCTGACTCACTGTCTGCCGGCCTGCCTGTTGTGTTGTGTGCTGAAAACAGAGAACAGAATAGCTGGGCCTGTAGCACAGCTCCCCTCCCTGGGGAGATGGAGGATATTTTGCACCGGGTGAATCTCCTACTTTTTAGGCCGGCTGATTTTTATTTTGGGCTACACTGTTTCCCCCCGCTGAGGCGCTTTTATTGCATAATTAGGTGCCAAGGCTGGCAATGACGTGGTTTGACAGTATGAGCACGTCCCGTCTCGCCTCTCTCCTCAAGACTGTGTGTATGGGTGTATGTGTGTGTGTGTGTGTGTGTACGTGTAGCTGTGTGTCTCAGTGGCTTCTTAACCGCCTATCTTAATCTCTCTGCTATGCCTTCAAGTTTCCCCCGCAGCAGAGTTTGTCAACACACTGTGCGAGTTCTTGGGGTTGAGGATGGATGAGGGTGAGGATGGTTTGTGTGGTTGTGTGTGAGTGAGTGCCTGAATTTTGGGGTGTGTATGTGCGTGCATCTTTACAAATACACAAGTTTGTGTATCCCGTCTACAGCGGGGGCGCATGTTATTCTCTTATGAATGATGTAATGTTATGGTCTATGTTGTAATTTGGTTCATTTAGAGGACTGAGCCGCTGAATAGAGGCTGCAAATCAGAACAATAACAAATCCTCCCTTATGAATCTCTTTCTCATGCTCCCTTTATGTCGGTGACCTTGTGGCTCAACAATGAATGATCATCATATTCTTCTTCTGCCAGCATCCAGTTTGATGTTTCTGTCTTTTTTTTCCCCTATTGTTACCCTGTCTCATTCATCCATTCTCTTTCATCCACCAACCTATTTCTCGCCCCTGGTCTGTTTTGTTGCCTCCATCACAGCGGATATGTGTCACTTTGCCACTGCTTTGTGTGCTGACCTTATAGCGTGGCTGGTGACTCCCAATACAGTCTCTTCTCATTTCATTTCCTTTGTCCCATCCGCTTGTCTCTTGCAGGCCTTGTAGCTGTGAGGCCAGTACCCCCCTGCATTGCCCCACAAGCTCACACCCCCACTCCAGCCCTGTGCCCTCATGCCAGGCCCGTAGGTTTGTCTCAGCATGTCACTTTGTCACAACTCCTCAGCTTGAAGACTGTCTGGATGTGACAGTCCTGGCCGCGGTGCCTCAGCTTGTCTGTAGTGACAGGCCGGGCTCCAGCAAATCGTTACGCTAACTCACAGCGCTAAGTGAGTCACTAAGATGCAGCGCTAAGCTGATAAACTACTAAAGAAATTGGTGGGGATGACTCTCTGCTAGAGAGGGATTTCCCACGACTGAGATTTCTTCAGCTATGGCTTCTGACTCTAACGTTCCTTGTTCCCCTGCAGCAGCTTCAAGGAACTGAACTCTCTTGGCCCATAGTGAAGCTGAGGGCACACAATATTGACAAAATCAAATATCTCTGTATCTTTGAGCAAACTCCTCAATATCAATATTGTGACAATACTGTAGAGATGGCTATTGATGCTTTCGTAAGATATTTAAACACATTTTAATGTAGCCTAAAATGATTAGCAATGCAGATATGATGGCCAAAAGGTCGAGGCAAATTACCGAACAACTAGAACACTCAAGTGTGTTCAGAATGTTGCATCACTTTACTGTAACACAGCATTTAAAACCAGGAAGAGAGAACATTTATGACATGTCACGATATTATGATATCCAAAATCCCAGACATATCTAGTTTCATATTATAATATTGAGTATCATTATATTCTCCATCCTTACTGTATAATGTACTTGTATTTACTTCTTCAACACCACTCCTGGCAAAAATGTGTATATTCACCTATTGCAGGGCCACTGAAAACAAGTTTTAAGGGTGCTGGAGTAACAAGAATCCCATTTCATCAGCAGTATGCCAAGTTTCGCAACTAGCAACACCACTTGGCTAAGAATGTTCTCTGGCACTATGCTTCAGCACTATGCTAATGAGTAGCATTAGGAGATGACCGCTGGAACAGACAGAAGGGCTAAGAGGGCCTGATCACATTTCGGACCCCAAAAGACAGTTAGCCAGCCAGCTAGCTTGTCAGCCTTGGGGCCATATAGCTCCACAAGTATAATCTCCTAGTGAGGCTCCATTGCAGAGTCGCTATCACAGCGCGTGGCTGCCTGCAAGGCCAAACCTCCTCACTCAATTATTTCTGAAAAAGCACTACAGAATGTCTGTGGCAACACAGTCCAAGGTCAAACTGTGGCTGACTCTGAATTGGAATCAAAGTGCTTTTATGTTTGACTTTGAAAGCGCACTGCTGATGATGGAAAGTTGATGTTACAGTATAGACGGATGAAGTCAGAAAGTTTTGTCTATTCAGTTTGTAAACATTTTAGTCTCTGAGTTGGTGGTAGCATACCAAAGTATGTTTATGCATGGACTGAATGAAATGTTTTCTTTTTCTCCAGCATTGATCATGACCCTTTGCGGATTGCAGATCCTCTCCTCTCCAAATTATTTTCTATTTTTCCCTGACATTCATGCCCACTTGTGTCTGCTTGTTTGCCGCTGCTTGTTTGTGTGTCTCCGTGTTTTACATACCATGTCTTACCTGTCTACCTGTTTGAATGAATGCATGTTTTCTGTGCATGTGCATATGGTGTGTGTGTGTGTGTGTGAGAGAGAGAGAGAGAGACAGGGGGAGGGGGGGGTGAATGAATGAGGCAGATAAAGGAGTCGATGGAGACACCAAAAGAATTAGAAAGAAAGTGAGTTTGTGTGTGTGTGTGTGTGTGCGTGTGTGTGTGTGTGTGTGTGTGTGTGTGTGTGTGAAGACCGTGCCTTCGTTGTGTGCTATTGTCTTGTCTGAGGGCCCTAGCCTCTAACCACCCTCAGGCTTTAATTACTGTGTGAGGATAATGAGTCAAATCCAATCAGTCCTCTCCCTTGCTCTTAATTTGTATAGAGCCTCCATTATGAAGCCACCCGCTTCTGCCCCTCACACCAGCTGCCCTAGGGTGACACCAGACCACTGTCCATTACGTGTGTGCATGTGTGTATGTGTGTGTGTGTGTGTGGGTGGGTGTGTGTAATCCCTGTCAGTTACACACTGGCGTGTGGATGTGAATGGGATCATATAATTATCTCATTATCAGCACGTGTAGCAATGGGTAACCATTTCTTGGGGATGACAGGCATTAACACAGCTTTATATACCACAGGAGATGAGTCATAGTCTCAATGTGAGACGTAAGGACCTGCCTACATATGGCTGCTGCTGAGACAGACACTGTCCCATCCAGCAATTATGAGTCTGACAGACAAGTCTAAATTGCCACGTGTGTGTGTATGTGTGTCTCAGTGTGTGTACATGTGTGCGTTGGCTTAAGAGACCCTGAAACCTTGATGGATTCCTGCAGAGTGAAGGACAATTGTAGCCCATGGCCAGTCCAACCTTATCCCCAGCTCATCTCATCTCATCTCAGCTCAGAGCCAGCCACATCCACAGCTAGGCCTCAGGCCATCTGGCTGACTCACTGCCACGGTATACAGTAGACAGACTTGCCCACACACACCCACACACACACACACACACACACACACACACACACATGCACATGCACACAAAGACAGTACAAATTCCTGCACTTGGAATTCACACTTGTTTTGTTTTGTGTGAGCAGGCCATTCAAAAACATGTTCTCCACATCAACCTGAACGTGAAGTGGTGAAATCCACTTTAAAACTGGCACATGTCAAACTGTGGGAACGTGGGTCATGAAATACGATAGGCAGAAATAGAGACTTGGCAGTTGCGCCAGAAATTCCCTAGCAACCAACGGCTGGCACCATCGTGGAGGTCTGCTGCAGAATCGCCTGTACACAAATAATGTCTACATTTACATGCAGCTGTAGTCGAAAAAAGAGCTGTGGTGTTGATGTTGTCGGATCATACGTGGCTTAATGTGGACCGATGAACTGGTATATTTTCAAAGACCTTATTGTGACGGTGCTTTGCTGTAGCTTAAGAGTCAGCTCCGTCATCCTACAGTAAGTAAACAGTTTTGGCTAACATGCTTTGAAATTAACACCTGCCAACCTGCCAAATGCTGATAAAAATTAACTCTGGGCTTAACGTTGTGATAGTATGTGTTGTAATAATATTTATTGGATTAGATACAGTGGGTCTCAATCTTTTATTTATTTAAAGAAAATAATTTTACCTCACGGAAATTCCAACAAGCTGGTAATTTCGAAATCCAGATGCCACATTGGCTGGTGATACAAAAAAAAAGTTAATTAGCCTGTAAGCTAATATGGCAAACCTACTTGTTATGTTAATGTTAACATGCGGCCAGTAGTCAGCGCTAATGCTAGCTCTGTAATGTTTGATAGCAAATCACATCAAATGATCAGTATCAACCAAATCAGTGATCAGTATCAGTGATAAAATCACAAGTTCCCAATCAAAAACAGCAAGCTGAGAAATTATTTTTAATATCATTGAGACAATCTGCACTGTCTGACATGGGTAGGTTGTATACTTGTAACGCAAGGAATTCGCTCTGCCATGCCATAAAAACTGTGTTGTGTAGTATGTAAAGTGAGTGTAGCAGTAGGCTGTGATCTGCCCCCCTCCAGAGAGGTCTAATATTCCTGGTGTGTAGACCCACAGTGTGAGTGACTCGGGTATAGGCGCTCCTGGTGGTCCCTTTCAGTTGTACTCCTCTCGGCTCACTGTGATGATCTAATCGCTGGCCAGCTGTATGCTGCTCTGTACTTACACCACAGGGGAGTTAAGAGAACAAGGCCACACACTGACACTATATACTATAATCCCACTGAGGCTAGGACTGTGAACCAGGACTGTGTGTGTGTGTGTGTGTGTGTGTGTGTGTGTGTGTGTGTGTGTGTGTGGGTGGATGGTTGTGTGGCTGTGTGGGTGGTTGTTTCTTTGAATGTGTGTGCGTGTGTGTGTGTGTGTGTGTGTGTGTGTGGGGTTTGTGTAATTCTTTCAGCGTTTGTGCTCACGTATGAACGTGCACGCACATCGGCCCAATACATCTGCACGACTCTGTCTGCGTACGCGCTAATTTGTCCGTGTGAGTTTTTGCATTTTGTGTGTGGACTTGTCTGGCCTTGCATGCTGTTTGCATCTCCGTGTGCTTTAATTAGTATGCACTTTTGCATCTAGGCCTTTGTGATTTGGCACTGGCGCTGCATACTGGCGAGGCATAAAAGATTTGAAGTCTGTCTGTGCTAGTCATTCAGCCTTAATGGCGTTAGTTACACAACTGAACTCAAGTCCCCGCTGCATAAATGGGTGGCATTTAGAAATATGAGCAAGTCCGATGGCAGTGAATCATGTAGCACACTGCTGCAGAGCATGTCTGGGATGACTGACATTGACATTGACCCAGATGGGCACTCCTCCTGAATGGACAGTGGCTGAAATCCAAGCAGTGCTAGTTCAGTCTCTGGCAGGGAGAACAGCTCCACTCTGTGGGTTTCAGCGCTAACAGTGTGGGGGGAGGGGGGTGGGAGTAGGGGGGGGCACTGTTTGACTTAGTGTCCTCATCTACCGCTAAGCCCGTCTGGCAGGGAGGGGGTCGTGGTGAGCAGTGAGGACTCAGAGAGCTTCTGCTCGCTAAAGAACGTCTAAATTCCAGCCTGCTTCAGCGGAGCCGGGACCGCTCTGCTGAGAGATTTGACAATATGCCCACCATCAGCTTAATGTGCACCGCAGCCTCCCCACTGACAGCACAGAGGAGAGTTCTGTCAGACTTTGCTGCTCCTTCAGGACCACGGACAGCTCCACACCTACCAGTTCAGCAGTCTGTGATGCAGCTCCAGCCCTTTGGATTTCACTCTTCCAATAGAAGCTCAGTAGATGCCCACTGCTGTCAGTCCAGCACCATGGACAGCTCTCTCCCATCTCTCCCAGTAGCTGGCAGTGCTTTCAACACTGGGACGGCCCCTCTTCTTAATACGGGCTGTCCTTCAGCACCATGGAGCAGTTCATTGCAAGTTCATCCTCTGTCTTTCTCTCCCTCTCTCCCTCTCTCTACCCCACTCCCCCACATCCACCTGGGCCGTGAAGAAACCCGGCAGCCATTTTGTTTTTTTTGTGGGAGACTGTTGGGAAGTTATGTAGTTATGGAGAGAGCTGGAGAGACAGAGAGTGTCTCTCTCAGTGCCTCTCTGCAGCCCTCTTTCATGCCTCTCAGCCTGGCACAGCGATTAACCCTGCGTGCCCCGCCGTCCCTGCTGACCCCTCTCCACGCAGAACCCTGCTGCTGGCTGCAGTACACTGACATGCCTCTCAGACAGCTGATTAACAGGAGTGGGTGTGTAAATGGTTTGCGCGCCACAGGTGAAGGGGTACACACACTCTCTCTCTCTCTCTTTTTCTTTCTTTTTTTTTTTTTACCGTTCCTCTTTCTCTTCTTCAGAGTGAATCCGAAGGTGCTCCTCTGACACCCAGCAGAGGTGGGATAGTCTGAAGGATGCTGGGAAGGACACACACACACACACTTTCTGTTGCGAGGATGAGCAAGAGAAGCTGCTGCCTGCTTATGTGTCTGTGTGTAGGAGTTTGTTAACATTAGGAACTCTCACAGTTTGTTTCGCAAGTGGTGAAATGTCTCACTGGAGAAGCTGGTGGGGCTGCTAAGCCTTAACGTCAACATGTGACAGATAGAAAACTCCATTGCCAGGCTGTGCATTAGCAGTATTGAACAGCTACTACTCCAGTGGCTTTGTGTTTTACATGAGGACTATAGCAACCATTCTCATTCCTCTTGTGCTTTTCAAGTACTGTACATCATATTTACAATGTGGTTGAATAATAAAATGGGCTCTAAAAGTTCATTGAATTATCAATAACGTTCCCTCTCTCCCTCTCCCCGCTCTAGCCCTGAGTCGGTCAGCAATGCCCTTTGGCTTGATGCGTCGAGAGCTGGCATGCGAGGGTTACCCAATCGAGCTTCGCTGCCCAGGAAGTGATGTCATCATGATTGAGACGGCCAACTACGGCCGCACTGATGACAAGATCTGCGACGCAGACCCCTTCCAGATGGAGAATGTGCAGTGTTACCTGCCTGATGCCTTCAAGATCATGTCACAGAGGTAAGTATTGATCTGTTTGGATACTGCGTATGTGTTCATAGAGTGTCTGGGCCTGATATTGGCTAGGGAAACATGATGCTATTGCACAACATAATTTGTGAAGTGTTGATGCGCTGTGTGGAATACTGAAGTTTGCACCTCTGTGCCGTGCAAAAGCGCCACTGTGTACTGGCAAAAAAAAATGCCTATGTGTGTACATGCATGCACAAGTGTGACTGCGTGTATGGGTATGTGTATGCTTCGGATTGGTGAGAGAGTATTTGTAAGGCTCCGTACAGCTGCGCTCTGTGTCTGTGCTCAGCGTCTGCTTCCTCTGTGCTCAGATCAATGGAAGCCCTCTCCCAGCTATCCATCACGCATGTAATGGAAGCACAGGGTGCTAGCTTGGGGAGAGAGGGGGAGAGGGAGCAAAAGAGAGAAGCGGGAGGAGGCGGAGGAGAGAATTGAGGTGGTAAAGGAGGAAGAGAGACTGCTCAAGATGATGGGATGATAGAGTGAGTGCAGCAGAGGCGTGAGATATGAGGGGAGGGAGGGAGAGCACAGGGGAGAAATGCTAAAAGCTGGGATAGAGGAGAGGGATTATGTGGTGAGAATGAGCGAGTATGTGCACGTGCAGATGTGTATCTTTGTGTCTCTGTGTGTATGTGTGAATGTGTGTGTGCCGATCTGTTTCTCAAGCGTGCACAAACGTGAGGAGGCATGCATAGATGCAGCTTAGATGTAGGTATTGTGCATATGAATGTTTTCCCTGTGCGTGTGGTGTAGAGTATTTGCCTTAGCCCCCTCGTCCTTCTCTGTTCTCTCACCTCTAATTGCTCCCACTCACAATCCCCCAGGAGAGGGACCTCTTACGTCACTCGCCCTCTCTCTGCCTCCCTGTACCCCTCCTTCCCTCTTTCTATCCTTCAACACCCCCCCCCCCCCCCCCCCACCTGCCCCACCCTCCCTCCCACTTTCCCGCCTCCCCTCGGGTGCAGCTGTCACATGATCTAGTCTAGTGTGAAATTACTCCCTTCCCAACCGTTCTCTTCGTCTTTCATAGCCCAGAGGTGTTTTTTTTTTTTTTTTTTTTTTTTTTCCTTTGGCCCCTTCTCCTTTTGTCTCTCTTACAACGGTGCTTGTTTTTGTGGCAAATTTTTTTTTATCTCTCTCTTTGCTTGCTCTGTCTCTTCTCACAGGTGTAACAACCGCACCCAGTGTGTGGTGGTGGCGGGGTCGGATGTGTTCCCGGACCCCTGCCCAGGGACCTACAAGTACCTGGAGATCCAGTATGAGTGTGTCCCCTACAGTGAGTACTGAGACGCCCCCCTCACCCCTGTCCCATTTCCCCACTCCTCACCCTCCTTACCCCTCAACCTGTTCACTGCTCCTCCCATCCCTCCCTCTGCCCCTCCCCACCTGAACCTCCTATTCCCCAAGCTCCCAAAAACCCTTGACGAATAACGTTCACACACACACACACACACACACACACACACACACACACACACACACAAACACACAGACACATGCTCTCTCTGGCATACTTCAACACAAACAAGCAATCAAGACAAACAGCCATCCTCTCCCTCTCTCTATCTCTCTCTCTTTCTCGCTTTTACACACATACACATACACACACACACACATACATACACACACATCCACATACTCACACACAGCGCTAAACCCTTTTTCTCCATCGACAGAGCGACGCACCAGCGGCTGAGAGGGATTTTCACATGGGGGAAGGTGCTCTACAAACACGGTGTCCGATAAACACTTCACACATGTGCCCGACGCAACCGTGGGGTCAGTCCTTATTGGCAATCACAGCGGTGTAACACACACACCGCGCTCACACACTGATTGACCGAGGGGCACGGTGCTGCCTTTATCTGGTACCAAACACCTTTGCTGTCCCTCTGATTTCCAATAAAAATTAAAATTGGCCACAGTGAGACTGACTCGCAGGGGGTGTTGTGTGTACGGTGTTCCTCACAATAGGACGGCAAAGGGCTTATTTTAGACCACATGACCCTGGAACACCACAGATTTCAATATTCCCATGGTAACAGCTGATTTCCTCAGGGCGCTGCTCACAGCTCCGTGGCAGGTGTGACACACACACACACACACACATACACACAATGGCAGTGTACCTCACACTCACGGAAAGGACACGCACAGTGTCTCTCTCACTCTCTCTCTCTGTCTCTCTCTCTCTCTCTCTCTCTCTCTCTGGCACTTCGCACACGTGATCACTCATGAACAAATGCGCACACACACAGCCAAAGGAGCAGACACAGCAAGGATTATGTGGTGTTGTGTTGAGCCTCACTCATGTGAAAATCTCTGCTCAGACAGTCTCCCCTCCTCCCTCTCATGTATTATTACTCTCAGCATTGATCCCCTCACTGTGCAGGAGCACCTGGCTGGAGGGGAGGGGCAGCCTCACTCCCCTCCGCCGGGCAGAAGCAGAGGTGTGGTGCAGGAAGGGAAGGAGGGACGGGTGAGGGTGGGCGTGGGAGTTGATGTGGGTCTGTTTCGGGAGGGACGCAGGGGCTGTTTGGTTTGCTTTGATTGATGGGAGCGGGCGGGCGGGATGGGGTTGGGCGAGTCACAGAGTGGAGATTTGGGGTGAATCTCTCTGCTTTTTCCTCAGGTCCAGATGGCGAAGGCTCAGCCGCAGGTGACGGGTCGACATCTAAGCCACTAACCTCCTTTGCTCTCTTTTTTCCTCCTCTCCTCCCCATCTCTTCTCCTCACTGAGGTCTCGCGTGCTCATCCTCTCTTCACTAAATATCTCTCGCCGTGGATACCACTTCTTCTTTTCTCTCATAACTCCTCCGCTTTCTGTCTTCATTTCATGCTTCTCTCTCTCTTTCACTTCGCATCTATGCTGCGAGGTCTTTAATCTTCATCCATTGCCCTATTTCTCTCACTATTTCTCTATTTCTCCTTTATTCACTCTCCGTCCATCAATCTGTCACAATATATTACCATTACATTCTCTCTCTTCCACTGTCTCTTTCTTTTTTTTCCTTGCAGGTGGGGTAGATATCCAAGTATCTGTCTCTGATATAGAGGTTCCAGGAACCTTCTAGCATCCCCTTCAGACTTTGTCCTTCCTCTGCTCAGCGCTTTCGTGCCCTCGGCTTACCTTTTTGAGAGAGGTTGTTTATCAAGTTGCAGCCACAATCACAGATAAGGAGTTAACTGGGGTCCTTACAGTCTGGGATTATTCTCCGGTCTAAACCTTTTCTCCACAGCTTTCCAAATGGCACAAGTTCTTCTCTAGTCTCCTCTGCCCTCTCTTTGCCTGCTTTTCAGTTGTCCCTAGCTGAGGTCAGTGGTGGGACTCTTTGTTGGTCCCTTGGTGATCCTTTGGTGTTGTAGCGGGGCGTCATCCATCAAGGTTCAAGGTAGTGTCACTCTCCAGCTCTTACCTGCCTCCTGCTTCCTCCTCCTCATGCATTCTAACCCTGTCTTTTTCCCTCTGACTGCACACGGGAGCTCGTTCTCTCTCCTAGAGGCAATCAAAGGGATGATTAAATAGCTGCTGACTTGCATTTTTCCTCCCCCTATTTTGAAAAAGTTTGTTGATTGCGTCTGAAGGATGGCGAGGCTTAGAAAATTGGAAGCTGATCCCTCTATGATGAAAAGTTCCGCCTGTCTAAGGTGACAAAGAAGAGCCAATTACCCCCGTCCTCTGCCACTCTCCTCTGCTGGAGGAACACAGCCACACTCCCTCACACACCTGTTTGGAAATAGAAACAAGTACGCTTGCACAGACACAAACATGCACACACATGCAGGCACATATACACACGTTAAAACACACACACACTGCAAGCCGCTCCACATGTTTGTGCCCGACTGACAAACTAAATATGACCTGACACATTCAGACTTGGAGCTGGAGCTGTTCATCCAAAAACGTAGTCACCGTCGCACCACACGCCACTCAACTCGGCCACTTTTAATTACCAGGAGAGGGGGGTGCGCCGCCTGCTTCAGCTCTGCCTCAGCAGAGATTTGTCAAGATTAATTGAATTTGCTGCTGCTAATCGCTCTGGTAATGCCCCATCGTTCACGTCTGGCTGGGAATGCGAGGCATTCTGGCATCTACAGCTGACACGCATTTTTTTTTTTGTTGGTTGTCTCAACATGAAAAGGTGAGCAATAGAGAGATGATATGTAAAGGTTGGCTGTTATGGCAGTTGAAATGGTGTGTGCAGCCATGTTCATGTATCTCCGTGTGTGCGTGTGTGTGTGTGTGTGTGTGTGTGTGTGTGTGTGTGTGTGTGTGTGTATGTGTTATGTTTGCATCTGACAGGGTCCTCTGTGTGCGTGTCACACAGGCACCATGTTACCACTCACCTGAAACGCCAAGGTGACAGCCGGAGCCGAGTTGACACACACCGCTGTCGGCTGAGCTCAGACAAGGGGCCGGAACGCGCGTGTTGCTGTGTGTGTGTGTGTGTGTGTGATCACCTCGGCAAAATACAACAGCCGCCAACAAGTCAAATCATATCTCACCGAGCCAAAAAGCCCTGCGAGGCCTCCCAGCGACACAGCTTTGTTTTCAGCAGCCAGAACAGAGCAAGACAAAATGGCTCGCCCGAACTCTCATTTCACACTGTCACAGCCTGCTTTAGCCTGCTGGATCCCATTAAGACATCACAGATCCACACACACAGCTACAGCTTGTATTTACTGCAGTGGAAGCCCCACACTGCAGTGTTAACTTAGACGTATACAGAGTCAAAGTAAATCTACCCTGCGAGGGAACTCTACCTGTCCCCCCCCCCTCCTCCTCCTCCTCCAGGACACAGTGCTACATCATTATTGATTCCTAATGCTCTCCGTTGGGGCGGCCCATGCTAGCCATGCCAGAGCCATTAGGCCCAGTCCTGAGCCTCTGCTATTTCATCGCTTGTGATTTATCTTGTTAATATGCACAGTGCAGGTAGCTAAAGAACTGGCTTTTAAAAGGGCCTCCTCAGACTGTATCGTGCGGATTCTGCAGTGCTTCCGAGGTAACTCCATATTCCCCTATTTTACATTCACACTCTGTCGTTCTGCCACTGTTTCACTTTATAAAATTGATTCCCTCCCCCTCCCCCACACACAAATGTATTCAGGACAGCCTATTCATTACGAGACATCGCTTTTTGGACACAAAGCCGCTGGAAGTGATAGTTGACTTGTCGGGAAGAGTTTGTCAGTAGAAGGAATAATGGCGTTGTAATATGACAAGTTTTCAGGGGAGGAGAGGAAACACTTTGATGTAGCTGAAAAGGAAATTCCATTAATATGTATAGGGGCACCATTAGACGTGGGGCTCATAAATGTTTGGCGAATGACAAGCTGGATGCTTTGCTCAGGCCCTGGATGGGATGCCTCTTTACTGTGAAAAAATGTAAAATAAGTGAGAGAAGGAGGAAGAGAGGACAGAAGGAGGAGCAAATAGGGACTAAAGCGGACACGCTATCTCTCAATGTAGTGAAAGAGACAGAGGAGGCTAAGTTGTCTTGCTAGTGCTCCAATAATGTGTGTGTGTGGTTGTATGGGGTGTGTATCTATTGAGTGTGTGTGTGTGTGTGTGTGTTGCGAGCTGGACTCATTAGTGTGGGAGTAATTGATAGGGTTGTAGAGAGCGCTGAGCAGAGTGAGCAAGGGGAGCGAGGGCAGTGGCTTATTTCTCAAAAGGGCCCTGAAAGAGAAATGCTGAATGAATCAAACAAACAGCCAAGGTGGCCTTACACTAACCTCTTGTTCATTTTGAGCACAACTGGATGAGTGTGTGTCTCTCTTCTCTCTCTCTGTGTGTGTTTGCGTATGTGTGTGTCTGCTTGATGTCTGTTTTTCAGGACAATGAAGATCAGAGGAGCGCACGGATCCAATGGAAGTCTTCCACTCTTCCTCGTCCTCCTCTTCTTCTTCTCCTTCTATTTCTTCTTCTTCTTCTCGTCCTTCTTCTTCTTCCTCCTCCTCTGCTTCTTCTCTGCAGCATCAAAGGAGCACTAGTGCATCCCTTTCACTCTGCACCCACTCTATCTCTCTTTCTCACCACATACCACTGCAGTGCATCACACCCCCCACCCCAAAAAAAAAAAGGAGGAAAAAAAATTACACACTCCCTGTGGTAGGTCAAACAGGCTCAGTGGTACATTTGCAACATTGCAGATGGAACCCCCACCTGTGAAGATAGGAGCCTCCCTCTTTTCTGATGGGGAAGGAGATTGGCGTCCCTCTCCCTCTCCTCTGTTAGCGGCCCCATCTTCAGAAAAGTCTCCATGTTTGTGTTTGTGCTTCCCCGTGTGTCACCGTGCTGTTATTTCAGCGACGGTGCTCCGGACACCCTGTCCCTTCCCTCGCCTTGGCGGTAATGACTGTACGAGCGGTGGAGGTGGAGGTGGGGGTGGGAGGGTTATGTCATCTCGCCCCCTGCAATGTTTACCCATCCCGGTTTGAAAATGGTTGCCATTCCCTGGGTCCTGGTGGAGGTTGTTTGTCCAGTTTGATCTTGGCACCAGATGATCAGTGTTGCTGCTGATGATACTAAGTGCCGCTTCTCCTGTACTGCTGCCAAAAGGCAAGGCTGCACCCCCCGCGCCCCCCCGCACACATCAGGCTACTGCTGCTAACATTCCCCTTTTTCTTTTCATTTTCTGTTCCATTTCTCTTGTTACATCTCGCTCTCACTCGTCACCCTCTGGGGCAATACTGTGTGAGGAGTCTTGACGACTTCACAGGCCTCCCTGGGGAGGTCCGTCTCTCCACGACACGCACACACACACATACACACACACACACACACACACACACATGACAGCCTCGCTCATCGGGACTCACTAACCCTGTGCCTTTTGACACGTCTGCTCCCGCGAGACACGATGATACACACATACAACACTCGCTCCACAGCCACCACAGAGGAGTCGCATGTGCCTGTTGTGCTATAATGCGAAAGGCAGACATGGGATATCCTCGCTCACGCCGCCTTCGAATCTCCAGCTGCTCCTGTGCCTCCCAGACATGCCATTATGCCGGCGACATGCGCAGGCACCAAACAGTCTGTGGAATCACACCTTTCCTGCTCGTGTCAGCCAAGGCCTTGGTGTGACTCCACACACCAACCCTATTGATTCCTGTGTGATGAGCCTGCTGTAGACATCACTCTCATCTCTTTTGTTTCTTCCCTGTTTTTTTTCCCGACAAACTCACCCGCCCCGCCACTCCACCACCACTCCACCTCCCCCCCCGGCCCCCGTTTCTCGCTCTCCGTCTGTCTTTCCGAGGCGTTCCACTCTGTCAAGCCCTCCCTTTTTCCCTGTTGTTTGTTCTCCCTTCCTTTGATGAGCCAGCCTTGGCCAGGCAAGCCGGCAGCTCCCCATTGATTGGACGGTCGATGGGTTGAGTGTTTTTGTGCTGGCTTCAATAGCGAGCATCCTGACTCTGTAAATTGAGCAAAGTCAAAATCACCGCTTTCTTCAGATTAAGGTACCGCTCTAATGTTGACACTGACTGTATTTGGAGAGAGAGAGAGAGAGAAAGAGAGAGAGAGAGAGGAAGCGAGAGGGATGCAGGGATCCCGCACAAGGCAGCGCCCCACAGATACAGACATCTTCAGCACCAGCACGCTCCCATTCCCTCCGACCTCGCCACCATCCCCCCATCTCTCCTTTCTCTATCTTTTCCACTCTTTGTTTACTTCCGCAGCTGAAGAGGACCACAGTAGGAAGATGCACTTTCTCTCCGTCTCTCTCCCCAGCAGGTCCCCGGAGCTGGAATTTGAATGGAGAGAAAGAGGGAGGGAGAGAGGGAGGGAGGGATGTCGCGATAAGAGAGTAAATGGGTGGAGGCGGGGGTCGAGAGTGTGTGGTTGGGGGGGGTGGAGTGTGTTGTTGGGGGATTATTGATAAAGCTGAAATGAAATGGAAATGGACTTAAACCCAGGTCAGGCCATTTTCCCTCCTCATTTTCCATTTGAACCATCCTTTCTCTGAGTAGCCAACCATAACACAGACAGATAACATGCTTTAAAAAAAAAAAAAAAAAAAAAAAAAAACAGAGAGAAAGGACAGCATTTTATTTAATCTCAATTTTCTCTTTTTTCCTGCACCTGTTTTTTCTTTCGTTCTCTTTACTTTCTCTTTCTCTTCCTTACCCTGTCTCTCTTTCTTCCTTTCTTTCTTTCTCTCTCTCTTTCTCTCTCTCTGTTATCTCCCTTTCTCTTTCTTTCTCCTTTTTCCGGTGCTTGAATAGAAGTGGATCAAAAAGGTAAAGACCACAATGAACATAAAAACCACAGCTCGCCCCTTCCTCCCTCTTCCTCCTCCTCCTCCTCCTCCTCCTCCTCCTCCCTTGTCTCCCTTCCTCCCCTCATATCCCCTCCTAACCCAGCACCTTGTGTAGTGGTCATGTTTGATGTTGATATCCCTCCCTTTTCTCTCTCTCTCTCTCCCCACTTCCTCTGCCCCTTTCTCCCTCTCTCTCTCCCTCTCCCTCTCTCTCACTCTCTCTCTCTCTATTGATCTTTGACTTATAACCAAAACTCTAAGATCCTTCTAGATTTCTTCCTTCGTTCTGATGACACCAGCCTGACCTGCACGCACGCACACACACACACACACACACACACACACACACACACACACACACACACACACACACCACACAGTCACATCTGCATATATTCTCATGTACATACGAGCATGCACAATCATTTGCACGCACAGTGGCATCATGGGAGGTCAGTCCAGTATCTGTGAGAGATAAACGAGAGATTAACTTCATTCCTTCTCCTGTACAAAGTAGCTGTACACATTTCAGACTTACAAACAGACAACATGCATTCATATCACCTCATGGATGGTAATCTCTCTTTTCTTCTTCCATCCCGTCCTCTACTGTACAAACATCTTCTCTCCTCACTCCGCTGCCTCACGCACAGCTGATGATCCATTATCTCTCATTGATTTCTCTCATTTCTTTATTGTGTTGTTTACAATTTATTTGTCCAAATCGGTAACCTGTCCCTCCAGATCCAAGTGATTCCTCTCCTCTCTCTTCCTCACATTTCCTCACCAGCTCCCTCTCTCTCTCCATGCTGTATCTTCTCTCCCTATGTTATTATTTCTTTGTTTACTTTTATTTTTTATCAGGACCAATTCAAAGTTTGTTGTTGTTTGTAATCTCAAAAACAGAAACACTGTGTTTAGGTTAATACAGTAACTGGCCAAAGGTGCAGATCATTTTACAGTATCCCATTTCCAGGTGCTTCAGTGTCCACTCTCTCTTCTTCTCTCTTTCCGTTTCTGTCTCTCTCTCCCTCTCAATCTGTCACCCACCCAGCTAACTCTTCTCTTCTCTCATTCTGTCTCTTTCCTTATTTTCCTCTCTCCATCTCTTTCTCCCTTTCCTTTTCTATTTGCTTCTCTCTGATTGGTTTATCTCTCAGATCACATCTGGCCATCACAAGCAGCCGCAGGCTCTTTTGAGCATCTCCTACACTTCCTCTTCCTCTCTTTGCTGTCTCTCTCTCTCTCTCTCTCTCTCTCTCTCTCTCTCTCTCTCTCTCTCTCGCTCTCTCTTTCTACAGTTTGTCACTGCCATCCCTCTCTTTTTTATTGCACATGCACTGTGACCTTGTGCCCCCTTTCCCCTTCCATATCAGCCAATCCCTCCCGGTTGTCGATGTTGTTACAAGAGGCTCCAGAGGGGGAGGAGAGGGGAGGGGACGGGGAAGAGGTGTATCTCCAGCTCCTCTCCCAGTAATGGCCTCTCTGATGCAGCGGGACCTCGGCACTAGCTTTCTAAAAAGCCCCAATCAGCAATCACAAGCCCCTCAAACAGCTCCGCAAAGGACCCGGGCCACGTCCAAGGTCGTGACTGGAGTAGTGGCGATCAGCTCCCCAAGAGCCTTAACTCCCCCTCTCAGGTCCCGACCCTCTTCACCTCTCTCGGAAACCCCCCATTCACATCTGCCATCTCCCCATCCGGCCCCATGGCTGGATCCATATGTCGGAGGAATTAACTCCTGTAGAGACCGCCATTAACTGGTTTATGGACCACTCTGTCTGTCTGTGTGTCCATGGCTTCTCATTGACATCGTTCATTGTCTGACATTTTTTTCCTCCCACCGTGCACAGCCATTTTGGTTCTCCCTGCTTGTGGTGGAGTAGCAAGCAACAATTCTTAACCCTTTTCCTCCTTCTCCTCCTCCTCCTCCTCCACCACCTCCCTCCCTCTACTGCCTCACTCGACTGGTTATTTTTATTTACTGCTCTTCCTCCCACTAACATCAAGATGAACAAGCCCTTCCTCTGTCTGCACTTCTCCCCTTAATCCACCTCGATCCATCCCTCCACTGCTGCTAAACACACTTCCTCTCTCCGTTTGTGGCTGAACTCACATTTCAGACTCTGTGTTGCCCGTGTCTCTGTTGTTAAATTAATCCTCACTGATTTATGGATTGATCAGCGGATCGACAGATTGTGACTGTGATGACGCATGTGGCACGGGCGGTGGTGTCACGTGCGGGAGATCCTGTACGATGATTGTCCAACCTACCTACCTACCTACCGTCAGGCTATTTTAAGACCACATTGGCTGCAACGGTGTCTCCTTCCTTCTTCCTCTCCTCTTTTTCCCTGCCCCCCTTGCGCTTTCTGTCCCTTTTCTCACCCTTTCGCTGACAGTCTAGCAGAGTGCGCTCCCCACATCATTATTTCCTTTATCACTGCTGACAGGATCGAATAAGCGTCCATGATATTTCTCTCTCACCTCCAGCCTTTTTTTTTTTTTTGTTCCTGAAGGGAAGGAAAGGAGGCAAGGAAAGGAAGCGATGCTAGACTGCTGGTGCACCTCTCTTGATATTTCAGTGGAGGGGGGTGAAGGAGAGAGAAGGGGTGCCAGGATGAAATCATCTTTCACACTTACAGCAGTGAGACAAACAGCTCTCTAACTGTGATTAAGAAGAAAAACAAGGAAAGAGAGAGAGAGAAAGAAAAAAATAGAGAGAGAGAGAGAGAGAGAGAGACCACTGCATCCTGTGACAGGAAGACACAAAGAAAGACTGCGTATCGAGATAGAGAAGAGAGGGAGAACGGGAGAGCGGTCGCTATAGAGACGGAACGAGTCAGGCAGCAGAGCCTCATTAGGAATGACCCACCACACACAAGCCTGGTCACGTGACTTGAGGCAGCGCAGACATCCTATTCAATGGCGTAGGGAGATAGGGAAGAGAGTGGGGACTGACTGTATATTGAGAAGTCACAGCATTGTTAAAGCTAAAGCGAGGTGTGCAGGACGGCAGGTGGTGATGAATATAAATCATGGGGTGTCCTGGGCTGTCTTAAGGACCTTTATGGACAGACAGCACCGCTGGGAGGCCTGACTCACTCACTGGGGAGGACAGATAGATGGATAGAGAGAGATGGAAGGAGGGAGGAGGGGGAGAGAGGGGCAGGCAGGGTGGCAGCAGGCTAGGCTAGGCCAATGTTATTGTTGCCCAAACCGATGAAGCCTCAGTCAGTCAGCGTAGAGCACTCCTGCCTGTCTGTCGTCCGCTGTATCAGCAGCCTGTGGCCTCTGTCGCCGTGTCCGACCAACTTCCCTGTCACTCAGTGTCAGCTCCCCTCTAAGACAGATAAGACTTTTCTTTCACTGGACGCTATCTCTAGCCATTGCCAGCTTTTGGTCTCAGTGAAGGGTATTCTCTGGGGTGAATGTTTGGGTTGATAAAGGTGCCAGGATGACACCTGCCTCTTTCACTGTCTGGGCAGTGTGTGTGTTTCTGTGTGTAGATGTGTGCACTGCAAAAAATGTCCATCTTTACGAGCCATTTAGTCTCATATTGAGTCCTGAAATCTTGTTTTTTCCCACGGTGCGTGCAGCACTGCTGCCGTCGACTCTATGTGGCCAATCGTGCTCACTGACTCACTCTCTCGCTCATGAATGAACGGCATGTGAGAGATGGTTGGCGACGGACATTTAGTGGGACACAGTATGGGTAGCAAATATGTGGCGCTGCAGCCTGTCAAGGTGGACACTGTCTGTGCACAACCAGTAAATGCCAAGGCAACACTCATCAAACATGTATCATAGTTGATAATCTGATCAGAATCTCTGAAGTAGATCTCTTAGTATTGTTCATGTGAAGCAGCCATTTTGCGAAGGCCTGCTGATTTTTTAAAAAAAAAAAATAAAACACTTGTGTGGGGGCCTGGAACAGAAGGGAAGAAAAACTACTCAACACATCCACAAGTGACAAGTATGACTTCACCGTGAGGGGGTACTATCTGCTGCAAAAAAAACAGCATTAGTAGGATGTGCGCAGGTGTGCCGTGGGTCTGCACAGTTTCATGCTTGTTCTTAAAACAAGTAAAAAAAAAATCTACCATCGGGATGAGATAATCCCACTTTTTTCCGATGCTGCTCAACATGTTTCCCAATTTTCTTGAATTTCGAACCATTTTCTCGATGTTAGTTGGCTGATCTACCTTACTCTGCGTTGTTTCAACATATTTATACGTGTTCCTAAACTCCTAAAACGAGTAAAGCTGTTTTGAAAACAAGGGATTATCAAATCCCAGTGGCAGATTTTTTTTAATTGTGTTTTGGAAAAAAAAAAAAAAAAAAAAAAAAAAGATTTCAAGACTGAATATGAGTCTAAATTGAGTGTTAGAATGGAGATTTTTTTTTGCAGTGAGTGTGTGTGTGTGAGTTTGTGCGGGTGTGTTTGTGTGTGTGCGTTCTGTGTAAGTCGGTGTGTGCCAGTGGCATATGTTTGTGTGTCTGCATTTGTGTGGATGTCTGTGTGTGTGCGTTAGTGTAAAATCAGTATTGTGTTTTTGCTCCCATTCCTTGACCCCCCCCTCCCCTTGCGGTTAAAGAGGATGCGGACACACAATGGGAACTCCTCCCTTATCCCTCAATACTGTATTTCTCTCTCCCCCTCTCTGTCGCTATGTCTCCCTCACTCCTCGGCAGATTAACTCACTCCTAATTCTCATTTCACAGGAAATAACCTATTTACTCTCTCTTTCTCCACTTCTCTCTCTCTCTCCTTGTTTGCACACATGGTACACGCTCACATCCTCCTTCACGCTCTCCTCTCTTTCTCCCTTTCTCTCTCTCTCCCTCACTCTCTCTCTCTCTCTATCTCTGAACCGCACACATGCACGCCCACACCAACATATGAACCCACACGTACCCAAACAGACACATCACAAAACACACACACACAAACACTCACAGGCTGATGAATGCAGATCAAGACACCATTGTGGTGACATACTGTACACTCATGCACACACACTCTTACCCTTACAGTCCATTAACTGTCCAAGCAAGGACAAGGGGTTCCATGCCATGCTCCATTCTGCCCCCTGCTGCCTGTGTGCTGCACCTGCCAGTAACAGGTGTGGGATTCAATTAGAGCAGCATGTTCTCAGCAGTCAGTCCAGTAGGCAGGCCATGACCGTAGGCTAGGCTGCGGTCTGGGCCAGCAAAACCCTCATCTCCCTGTAACTTGAACACAGAAAACACATACACATTTGCAAGGAAGCCATTTGCAGGGGCTGCCAAACTAGCGGCATAGCAGGGGGTGCTTAGATCATCAAAGTCTAATATTATTCATTACCATGGCGCCGTCACATCAGACATGAAAACACCTTGAATTGCAGTAGACAGACAAATGAAAAGTCTAAATTTAGCCTAAAGCTGTCAGCGCTCACTTTTAATTGTGTTCCCAGTCAATCAGAAATTGCCACTCCTGACTAATGGCAAGATATTTACTTTTCTGTCATTTCCATGAAATTTCTGAGCCTTTCATCATTTTACGCCACAGCCTCATATTGACAAGTAACAGCTGACCTGTGCCTAGGAAAGGGATTATGGAGATAAATAAACAGTCAATTATTATGACAGTACTTGCCTGTGAGCATGGCAGTAATTGGCATGCTAGGGTATGATAGCTACAGGCAGGGTTTTAATCCCTGATAAGGTAAGTTTCATTAGCCATTTGGCTAGCTAATAAGGTAAAGAAGTGTTATGTCTCTGCTGCCTGGTGACTTCACCGGGATGATCACGGCTGCAAAGATCTCCATCCTCACCCCAGCAGGGATTAATTAATCTGTTAATCTAACAATCTCACATAATCCCAGTTGGCTCTTACTACAGCTAACCTGCTCTAGCCTGACTAGGATAATGTCTAATACCAATCCTCGATGCTTAATATCTAATTCCTAATACCTTATTCACACTGTGGTCGTAATAGCCTCTTGTACTCGAGACCATATTGCTCGGATTCGGCTATTCAGGCTTCCCACTGCTACAGTCAGTCTTCCCAGTTAGAGGGAGAGAGAGGGAGTGAGGTAGAGCGAGGGGTGAACAGAGTTGGTAAACAGGAAGGCAGCAGGGAAGGCTGGGGAGCGCAGGTCAGAGTTAATGAAGCCCCCCAGGCAGGGTGTGCAGGGTGTGAAGCGTGGCCACTGTTTGTGTCTGCCCTGTATAAGTCTGTGCGTGCATGTGCGTGCGCATGTGTGTGTGTGTGTGTGTGTGTGTGCACTCCAGGCCTGTGAGTACAGCCTGGAGGCCGCTGATGAGCCCCTCTGACACCGGGCGTACCCAACACTCACTTCATTAGAATAAACCGAGGCTTGTAGACAGGCGGTCAGCAGCACCCATAGAGGAGAGGAGGGAAGGGAGAGGAATATGGGGAGAGGAAATGACAGTCTGTTAGTCAGCCTATGCTGCAGTGTTATAGTAATGATGAGTCCAATAGGGAACAGACTGATACCAATTTTGTATCTTCCAGGAAGGTTAGGTGCGATAATGAACAGCATCACATAGTATTTAAGGGGAACATAGAGGTGGGTAGGATGTGTTGAGAGTAAATTGTATTGCAGGTCTGAACAACTAAATTGCTGCCACAATAGACTGTAGTATATTCTTGCCTGTTGTGTCTTACCTATCAATTATGGCCAGTCCTGGCTCAGCGAATTGTCCAGCACCCTGAGTCCAATTGTAATCGCTGGACTAGACAGTTTGGGCCAAAAATGGGAGGATCGTTATCGGGTGCCAGCCCGTTTCCAGAATCCTACTCGTGTTTCAACTAAGTCGCTTGAGAAGGCACAGGCCACCTCATTGGGCTCTTCCATGACCTTTTTAGGCTTCATGGTTTAACTTTCCCAAGTGTAAATCCACTGGGTATAGCAAACTTTTTTTTTTTTTTTTCTGTTTTAAATCTTGCAAGCCAACAGAATGCAAACTAGACTAGAGTTAGGTGATGCTGTATGTCTGTATTTATTTATTTATTTGTGTGTTTACTGATTTATAGACATACTGTACATTTCCTCCTCTTCTTCTTCTTCTTCTTTGTCTTTTTCTTCTTTTCTTTTTGCACAACTGGTTAGAAAGCAAATTGCCTCACAGGGGCATTAAAGATTTACTCCGCCATATTTTACTATACAGATAATAGGTTCACTATATCATAGCAGCAGATTAGCCGGACACTGGCTTGCATGTGAATACTTTTCGCCTCTAGTTGTTGATACTGTAGAGGATAGGCTTGCATGCTCGTATTGGTTTGTCCTTTATCCTACCTTGAGGCAGATTGTTCCTGGCTTTGTTTATGGGTCACCTACATGCAGAGAGTCTGCATTGCTTTCTGCATGCTGTTTATTTCTCTATTTACAGTACAGTACCTTTGTACTTTTGTGGCAGTGTCCCACTTTTTTATTGGTTGTTTTTTTCCACTGTGTGGCTTGCTGCTCTGATAATACTTCACCCTTATGGCCCTCACTCCATTTTTTGAGCACAACTTCAGCTTATTTTCAGCGCACACACCCTCTATCTGGATTGATAGAGATGTAATTTGATTGCAGCGTGAGCAGAGTTGGCATCGCTGTTAGTCAAGCAATTGATTGTTCTGTTGCCCGAAAGTGTTGGCTTTAACCATTGTTCTGAACGCTACTTAGCATATTTTAGTCACCCACGTTCATATTTGCAAACCAAACACCTCAGGCATCCCTGCATTGTAGCTAGCATTTTGGTATGACAATAGAGCATGACAAGCCTCCTATCAGTGAAGAGCCTGTATTCAGAGTGTTTGTTTATGCCTGAGCTTGATTAGATTCCTGTTTCGCTGCCAGTCTCCATCCCTGCTGGGTCCCCTCAGACAGAACAAGCTAATCCCAAAGTGGCCCAACACCACAGATCACTAGCCACTATCAACAGACAGACAGAAAAGAGAAAGCTGGATTTCCTAAAGCCTGCTTGCACTGAAGTAACTCCTTCGTCTCCCCATTACAATTCTCCCTCTGCACTGGGCTCCATGCAATATTCAGTGCCGTTTTTCAGCTGCAGTGTTTAGACTAGGCTGATAAATCACTCTTACAGCCACTGTGTGATACGGTGTGTGTGTGCGTGTGTGTGCGTGTGTCTGTGTGTGTGCGCGTGTGTTTGTGTGCGTGCACATTTGCATGTCATGTGTGCACTGGGATTGTATTCATGTATGCATGTGTGTATGTGCACGTCTGTCTGTGCATCCATGTGTGTCTTCTGTGTCCAAATGCCCCTGCAGTGTCCAATTAGTTCAGGGATGCGTTCAATCATGAGGTGACCAGCAGGTGCCTGGTTCAGCCTCAACTCGGAGCCAGAGCTACATAAATAAGCTGGCAGAGGAGACACGGGGACTCCTCTGCTCTTTTATTCTGTAGTACCTCCAACTCTCTCTCTCTCTCTCTCTCTCTCTCTCTCTCGCTCATGCTCGGCTCTTTCGCCGGGTCCCCTGTGATGTCAGAGTGGCGAGGATGCTAGCAGCTCTCTCCATAGATCACCTGACACGCCCTGTTCCCAGGGCACTGTCCCTGTCTGGCTGGGATACACTGCGTCAGCCAGCCAATTTACACCAGTAGATGTTCTATGTGTGTGTGTGTGTGTGTGTGTGTGTGTGTGTGTGTGTGTGTGTGTGTGTGTGTGTGTGTGTGTGTGCGTGCGTGCGTGCGTGCGTGCAAGGGTCTGTATCCGTGTGCTTTTTTGGTGTACAGATTGTGCGTGTGAGGGTCTCAATGATTATTTTGTGTGTGTGTGTGCATGTGTGTCTTTTTGTGTGGACGAGGGATTGTGTGGGCGTGTGCATGCGTGTGTGTTAATAAGGAGTATTGGTTGAAGTTGCAAAGAAACCCGAGGCCTAGCCAAACTCATCTTTACCCCAGGATGCTTCTTCTGTAAGGCATTACTCTTGACTGAGAGCCAAATTTCTGTCCTAATAAAACAAGTTCCACAATTACTGTTTTACCACCCAGTAGCAGAGCAGGGAAGCAGAGCCCTTTGAAACAGAAAATGCACAATCAAATAAAAAGTAGGCCAAGATAAATTAGATTAGTGACTACATCTAAGCAGCGGCAGCAGCCAGAAATCTCCCATTTATCATATCCAGCCGCTCTCCGACCACAATGCTGATGTTCTACAAATGAGCTTTTATATGTTCCTTCATTTTAAATCTGATAATGTACCTCACCTCACTCCCCCCTCTCCCCCTCTCTCCCATCCTTGTCCTACTCTTTGTTTCCTTCCTCTTGACTCTCGACTTATTTTTATCCACTCACGTCTCTCTTTCGTCCCCTCCATGTATCTCCTTGTTATGTCCTCTATGCTCTTTGGCCTTTTCCCCTTCACTCTCTCGTACTGCCCCCCCCCCTCACTCCCCCAACCCGTCATCACCACGATGTCTTTTTTAATTTTACAATGCTTTGTTTTCATTTTTTTATCTCTCCCTCTCTCCCTTCCTCTCCTCCTCTTTCCTCCAACACCCCCCCTCTGCTCCAGTCTTTGTGTGTCCGGGGACGCTGCTGCGTGTGCAGGCGGCCAGCTCTCTGCAGGAGGCGGAGCATCAGTCGGGGGCGTGGTGTAAGGACCCTCTGCAGTCAGGGGACCGCCTGTACGTCATGCCCTGGACCCCCTATCGCACCGACATGCTGTACGAGTACGCCTCCTGGGAGGACTTCAAACAGAACCGAGCCACCACCACCTACAAGTGAGGGCGCCTCCCACCGTCTGGGATGATCAAATGGCATCTGCTGCCGTATTGATTTATTGGCCTTTTGCTGTGGATATGGATGTTTATAGCATAAAGGTCCTACTGTGGTGTCAGCTTGCTCACCTTGAGGCCATCTTGTAGGACTGTGCCATGCGGAGGGGATGGATTGACTTGGTCTCGTGGACTAATACGTGATGAGACTTCTGCATGACTCACAGTCTTCTCTCTTTACAGGTTGCCGAACCGAGTCGACGGCACGGGCTTCGTCGTGTACGATGGTGCAGTGTTTTATAACAAGGAACGCACGCGCAACATAGTAAAATATGACCTGCGGACACGCATCAAGAGCGGCGAGGCCATCATCACTAACGCCAACTACCATGACACTTCGCCCTACCGCTGGGGAGGAAAATCAGACATCGACCTGGCCGTGGATGAGAACGGCCTCTGGGTCATCTACGCCACCGAGGCCAACAACGGACGACTGGTGGTCAGCCAGGTGGGAGAGTAGTGCTGAACAGAAGGGGATGAGACATAGATTGAAAATCCAGGAGTGGATTAAGTCAAAGCTCATCTGACTAGTCAGGGGAAAGGTCACATATCATAAATGGTTGACTTACTATTGAGATTGTACAAGTACACTTACAAAAAAAAAAGATACAAAGTTATCAGGAGTGCAAGGAAGACAAAATGAGTCATGTAAACATAATTTGCAAATGGTTAAACCATAATTTCAAATCCAATCACAGATCCAAAAACTAATCTTTAGAAAAAAAGTCAACATTCACTTTGTATTGTTAACGTGGGTGGGGGGTGGAGCCATCACAGACAGTTTCCCTCTGGCTTCAAACAGTGCTGGAAAGATTCAATTTCCCAATTGGAACGCTTGATTTATTCAGCTCTAATACTGTCATAATCACAAACTTTTTTGTTGATGTTTCATAAGTTCAGCTTCAAAGCAGCAGCTCTAATCTATGTACAATTACAGGAAAATCCTGATGTCACGCAGTTGTTTGTGCATCTGCGTCAGTGTTGCCATACCTAAGACCCATCTAGATAATTGTTTAAAACATAGCATGTGTCATCTGTAATCCAAAGTCACATTACTGCATTACCTCACCTGACTCCTACTCAACACAGTCCATCACTGGTAACTTAGCAACATCCATGTTTTTAATAGCAACTGCTGCCCACATACACAGAGTTTGAATTAATAGTTCAGCTCACAGCTCACACCATGTTATTGCTCTCTTAAACAGGATATTATATTTCACAATTTAAAGGTATCCTAAAACATCAAAACCTATAGGGCATATGGATTGTACAGAATAAAGAGTGAACAATGATATTTTTCCTCTGCAGTGTATATATATGCTAGGTTAATGAAGTTTTAACTTTGAAGAGTAAAATTTGATATTGCCTGTGTTCTTTCAGGTGAACCCGTACACCTTGCGCTTTGAGGGCACCTGGGAGACCAGCTTCGACAAGAGGCTGGCCTCCAACGCCTTCATGGCATGTGGGGTGCTGTACGCAGTGCGCTCTGTGTACCAGGATGACGACAGCGAGGCGGGCGGCGACCTGGTGCTGTATGCCTACAACACCAACCGTGCCCGCGAAGAGCCCGTCCACATTCCCTTCCCCAACCCTTATCAGTACGTTTCCTCTGTGGACTACAACCCTCGAGACAACCAGCTTTATGTGTGGAACAATTATAATGTGCTGCGCTACCCACTGGAGTTTGGACCGCCAGACCCCACCACGGGTGAGGAGTGAGCCCACATAAAACTGCTGCCGTAGACAGCGAGTGTAAAGAGGAAGCTTGTGAAATGCATGTTTGCACTTTATGCAGGAGCCATTTACAGTCAAGTGATCTGAATGGACAGCTAAGCCAAGCATGTCTGATGAGCCCATAAATTGTTTAAGTTTGTGCTTTACTGGTGTCCTTTGTGATTGGGAGTGAGGCACTTGTTAACTACTCTATCTATCTATCTATCTATCTATCTATCTATCTATCTATCTATCTATCTATCTATCTATCTATCTATCTATCTATCCATCTATCTATCTATCTGTCTATCTGTCGATCGATCCCTGTCTTGTCAGATGAAATGTTATGTATTCATTATTTGGCAAGCTCAAGCTCTAATTATTTCAGATATTGAAAAACTGAGAAGTTAACTGACGAATTTGTGGTCTTTGGTTCGGGGAATCATCACTGACATTTTTGTTGATTGGGCTCTTGTGCTCCACATGGAGGCACGGAATCAAATACCACATGGCATTTTTCAAAAAGAAATTTCATTACATACAAAGAGAACTGATTACAGTAAAATAGTAATAGTAAAATGCAATTATGTTGGAGGCACACTGGTTTAAATAAATCCACTCAGACACAACAATATATATATATTTTTTTTAAATGGGAAAGAACATACATATAAATGCCATGTGGTGAAATCATATGCTTTTGGAACAAGCCATTTGTTATTATTATTGCTTAGCTGACAATAATTTCCTTTCATCATTTTTATTATTATTATTATCATTTTTTTTTTAACTTCTGATTTCTTGGAAATACATAGAATTTTTTATATCACACAAAATGTGTGGTGTATTGGCAGTGAATGCCCGTTTCATGTTTATCTCTCGCTCATAAAAGGAAAATAATCAAAAGAATTTATAAATAAATAAGCTCATTTTGTTGTTTGTTGGCTCATTAGAGGATTGCTGTGATTGCAGTCAGCCAGGGGAAAAACAGTGTGTTCACTGATATCCAGTAGCCTAAATGATAGTTTCTGTAATACATAATGGTGGTATTTGCTCAAACATGGCCATGTATGAAAATATTACAAAGAGAACAGAACCAAGATTTAAAATAGATGCAAGATACATCCCACACACAGGAAATTATTTCAGAATTAGCCTCCTGTTCTAATGTATTTATCCTGCAATACGCTTCCATAACACCCTTAAAGATGTTCTTTAGTGTGATGCGAGTGCCTCACTAGTCAAATCATCATATTATCTTCCCTTCCCATAGTCACAGTGAGGAGCAGCCTCTCAGGTATGATTGCTATATTACTGCATGTCACCTTCTCTGTGTAATGGTTGGTGAAAGAGTCACGCTCAAGTGATAAGGGAGAGGGTAAAGTGATTACACCACGCTGGCATTTTGACAGTCCATCAATATCAGAAGGAGGTTTGGGCGCATGAAGGCCTGTATAAAACTCGGATTAGGTCCGAAGAGGGAAGAAACACAGACAGATGGGCGGCTGCACCCATGCAGTCAAGAGCCGACTCTTGCGTTTGATCAGTTTGGATTTTGTAGCCGGGATGTGTTGCTTTTATCATCACATTAGGTTTGGTTGTTAGCGATGGCGACTTCTTTGATACATTTGATCAATTATTTACTTCTCCCCGACTTGTGATGATGCTTTCTCTCCATCTTCTCCTGCGCTTCTCCGTCTCTCTGGAGAGCAGGAGGGAGAGATATCAAGACACTGAAGCTTTGAGAGGCTCAAAAAGTATTTGTCACCCCAATTATTGTCGAGCTAACTTTTGAACTCAACTTCTGAAAGACATCTAACATTCACATGCCTCTCTTTTTCACTCCCTTGATCTCTTTTTGGCTTTTTCACTGTGGCTTTGCTGCTCTCTAACAAAATCCCTTACATCCTCTTATAGTTTTCTAAATGTCTCTCTCTGGCTTGATAACTAACTCTCCCTCTTTTCCGTCCTCTCTCTCCGTTCCCCAGGCCCTCTGACCACCACCCAAGTGACCACCACTATTCCAGCCAGGCCATTCACCTCCAGTGCCAGCCCCGCCACCGCCCGCCCTCTAGCCCCTACCTCACGCCCCATTGGCTCTATCAACAAGGGCCCTGACCTGCGACCAATCACGGCCACCGTGCCTGTGACTCGCCGACCGCCGCGCCCTCCTCAAGGCCCTGTGCCCCGCTTTTGTGAAGCCAGGGTGGCTCGGGGCGTCCAGTGGCCCGCCACACAGAGAGGAGAAACAGTAGACCGCCCCTGTCCCAAAGGATCTTTAGGTAAAGGACATTTCCGGTAATGTATGTGTGTGTTGGTGTATTTTTACATGTGTTTTTCTGTTCTTTGAAGGAGTAGTGTGTGCTTCCTTTCCATTTCTTGAAGAAAACATCATGTTGTGTTTATGCATTGAAGTGTATGCATATGTGTGGGCGTGTGAGTGTATGTCTGTGCATGTGCCTACATGTGTTTGTGTGAGATCAGCATGTTTGTGCACCCACACGTTTTTTTTTTCCGCTGTTGTCCTCTTCCTCTATCCCTGTGTTGGTCTCACCAGCAGGCAGAGTCCCTCAGGACTCCCAGATGAAAGCCCGTCCTCTACAAATGAAAGGCCCGTCTCCCACAGAAACAGAGATAGCTGATTGAAAGTGGCGAATAATAAAATGAAAGGCTAGACAACACAGGCTTCACCTCCCTTCATGCTAGCTTCTATACCTCTAAACCATGCAGCCATCAAATAGCTCTCTCTAGTCCCAGAAAAAAGCATCTCTCCCCATCTCATCCTCCAATGCCTTTTTGCTTTTTCTGCCTGTTCTCGCCGTGAAAACGACAGTAACATTAAATTAGCAGCTGGCTTAATTGCCGTGTCTTGGCAGAGCTCTCAAACCCAATCTACAGTCGATGGAGGAGAGAACAGAGGAAAGTGGGAGATAGCGGGAGAGAGAGAGAGAGAGAGAGAGAGAGAGAGAGATAGAGAAAGAACTGTGGGAGAGAAAAAAGAGGGTGTATGAAATGCAACGCCACATCTGCTCTGATCCCCCTACAACTGTGAAGTGTTGCTGCATTGTCTGTCATCTCTCTTTTTCCGTTCTTTTTCCTTCTCTCTCTCTCGGAGCCCCCCCCCCCCCCCCCCCCCCCCCCCCCCCCCCCCCCTCCCTCCCTCTCGTTGCGAGTTGACAGTGGTTATTTGTGTTAGCAGCAGTGGAGAGACCCTTCACTGGTTTGATCCCTGGATGGTGTCCTTTTTCTGAACTCTCCTAACTAAATAGAAAAACTTAGCAGGAAATGGGGGTTGTTGGAAGGTGCTTCCCTTCAGGTGCTCTTTTTGCCAATAAAAGATCATACCTCGCCACGTATTAGGTATGTGTGTGAGTGCGTGTGCTTGCACAATGTGTTTTGTACATTTATTTTCCTTTTTAAACCGCGCTCTCCACCACTTGAAAGCCTGCTTCCCCTCACTACCACTACCACCAGCCCACCACTCCATCTCTCCCACTTGCTTTCTCACTGCCCTGCACTCCATTATTTAACCTTTTCCACTTCTGACCCATTTTCTCGCACACACTTTTCTCCACTTCCTCCCCCCGTCTTCCGTCTCTTCTTCAAACGCTTTGAGTATTGCATTTTTAAAATTCATTTCATTTCATTTTTCTATGGGAGAAAAAAAAAAACTATTGCACTCTTCTTTTTTTCACCCGTTCCTCTCCTCCACATATTTCTTTTTAATTGCCAATACCTAACGCCTATTATCTCTCCATTACACTCTCCCCTCGTCTCCCTCTGTTGGTCTCCAGGTATTGCTTCGTTCCAGTGCTTGGCGGAGCAGGTCATGTGGAACCCGCGGGGTCCTGACCTGAGTAACTGCACCTCCCCCTGGGTCAACCAGGTGGCCCAGAAGGTGAGACCCGGAGCCATCCCCTTGGCCAGGGCTGTGTCCCCTTCCTCTGCCCCACGGCCCCCGCCGTCCCGCCGTCCACCTCCACACATACACACACACATTAACATATCTCCAAGGCTGGCCTGATTAAAATATGGACTCATTTCAACTGCCCTTTCATTACAAGACATCTGCTCTTAATATTTAATTAAATCGCTTCTTTGACTAATATACTATAATTACAGCTAGGTCAAATTATTTTAAAAAATTGTGCTTATCCATGGCTTTGGAAGGCATAATGCCAGCACAATTACTCCCTCGCAGTCTGACATGCTGCAGTATACCTGTGCATTGGAGTATATTTAGCAGTCAGCCACAAGAAAACTGTGGTTCATTGCATCCTGGAGTGCTGCGTTTATAAAAACAGAGGTAACATACCATTGCCATTAAAAAGGGGTGTTTTTTCAAGAAACCATCCGTTAGTCAATAATAATTAACTGTTATTATTCCTCCCAGCAAAATAGTTCTTGAATTGTAGGTAAACACTGTTAGTCAACACACATGTATGAGTAGTTATTTTCAATGAGTTACTGCAATTAATGTGTAAAAGAATACCGGCATGCATCGAGCAATTAGACAGGAATGTTTTCTAATGACTGTCACAAATATGTGCACGTGTGTATATTCGTAGATAAAGAGTGGTGAGAATGCTGCCAACATAGCTGGTGAGCTGGTGAACCACACACGGGGTCGTATCCACGCCGGAGATGTCAGCTCATCTGTGCGACTAATGGAGCAGCTGCTGGACATACTGGACGCCCAGCTACAAGCCCTGAGGCCTGGCAACAAGGAGTCGGCTGCACGCAACTATAATAAGGTAGGATACAGTATGAAGACACACACACACACACACACACACACACACACACACACACACAGGCACGCATACATGCAAAGGCATAATGTATTTAAGGCATGCTGCTTTTAAAGAGAATGCATAGGTGGATGTAAAATTGCCCCCGTAGTGCATGTGCAAGGATGAGCGTCTTTTTTTTTTATTATTATTTCCAGGCTTTTGTTTTGCTGTTTAATTCAAGGCTTTGTTTTCCCCCCTTGCAGCTTCAGAAGCGAGAGCGGACCTGTCGGGCCTACATCCAGGTACCTTTTTTCCTTTTATCTCCCTGCTTTACATGCCCCTGGAATAAGACTGCCCTGTGACTTAGAGTAATACCGGGGAGATAAATCCTTGAGTAGACTAGGTTTGTGGATGTGATTCCTTTAGCCAGTGGCGTAGCGCTTTGTGCTCTGTATTATGATTTATGTAGCCTTTGGTATCGAGTTTAGTGCATTTATAGTATTTCTGGTTTGTTCTGGAGAGCAGCAAGAGCACATTTTGGTATCACTCTTGGCAGACGGTATGTATTTAAATGTTGGTGTGGTATTTCCCAAGGCAGTAAAGCTTCTTTGTAGTTGCTGCATTGCTCATGTTGTACACATCTCTGAAATATAGGTCAGGCTAACGTGGAACTCATCTCTCTGTGACATAATCTTAGCTTTGTTGCATTGTGATAGAGCCTTACTGTGTAATATTGGCCATGGCTGTATTGTGTTGCACAATAACGTACAATATCTCTGGCTTGGAGAAAATGTAATTTGATGATAGTATGAAAGGCAACAGCTTGTGTTACTGCACACTGCTTTTTCAATATTTGTGTAATATCTCTGGTTCTGAGAAAGCTGTAATCTAATAGCTTGAAAAGGCCTTGTGTATGCGTTTGCTGTAATGATGAAATGATGCATTCCGCAGCACACAGTCTTTTCGGTGTCTTGACCTGTCTGCAGCATACTGTAATATGATACCAGATCACCTGATCTCTGTTGGTGCCAGATGAATGTTAAGACTGCTGTGTATGTAGCTGAACCATTGTTTTTGTCATTTGCTGTAGCAGCTCAATATCGTGACATTAATTCAGAGGACAAACCGAAAAGGCAGTCGATCCTTTTCTTCTCTAGCACAGGGAATGCATTCTGATACTAAATTCATTTTGTGACTGCAATGCTTTTTATTCCACCCTGCAGTCAATCCTTCATTTTGAGAGGCCTGAGCAAGAGAATTACATGATTCATCAAGCAGGCTACTCCAATAAATTGGATAGCCGATAAAACCATCAAAATTGCCATTAAATGAATTGTAAGTGTGAAATAGAACGGTAATATGTCTGACATAGCACAGTAATAAATGTAGTGCAGGGGAGTGGTGAGTTTTTAGGCAATAACAGTGGAATAATAGTGACTGTGGGCTTTGTGGTGGTCAAGAATTATTACTAATAAATATTGCGCCCCCTGTACGTGCCAGGCGGTGGTACAGACAGTGGACAACCTGCTGCGTCCTGAGGCTCTGGAGTCGTGGCAGGACATGAACAACACAGAGCAGGCCCATACCGCCACTATGCTGCTGGACGTCCTCGAAAAAGGAGCTTTCCTGCTGGCAAACAACATGTACGGGAGCCGCTTTTCGGACCGAGCCCCCAACATTGGTAAGGGAGCAATATTAAAGGGTTATTTCTCCCACAATGGATTTTATTTGCAATCAAGTACTTACTCTGTGCTGCCTTGAATCCCTGAAGAAGAACGTTTTCCTTGCAAGTGTTCATGGTAAATTGGTTCATGGTATATTCCAAACAAACTCGAGCCATATCTGACACAATGGAAAACTTGGGTCCATGTTTTTACAACAGCCAAAACAGATTCATTCAAAGTTCGATTTGAAAAACCTCACACTTGTCATGCAGTCTAATCTAAGCCTCAAGTATACAGTCGTATGCGCAGTACTTCACAAACACACATTATTTCACCAAAATATTGCTGCAAAAAAAAAAAAAAAAACACTTCTGCAAACCCTTTCATGAACAGCCAAGTGGTATGTGGGCATTTTACATCTACTCGTCTATTCTTTTGAAAATCCGCCTCCAGCACCTTCATTGGACAGGACTTGTGCTCACTCAGAGCTCACTGACTGCCAACCCGGCGCAACAATTATTTTTAATCTGACACACCATCAAAACCCACCTTGTAAGGTGAGCTGCCATGCTCTGCTCTCTTTATATCAGGTGAAGTGCCAGCAGTGATAGAAGTGATCTCTGCAACAACATTTTTGTGAAAATACGTAAAGTAAACCTTTAATGATGCGTATTGTGGCGTTCATACTGTACGGATGGATGGACAGCCAGACTGCAGTTTGTAGAGCTGTGCCACAGAGATGGGATGTTGAATTTTTGTTTGACTTGTGTTTTGGGCATCTCCAACAGCAGAGAATTGTTCATCCTCTTATTGCCTGCTGCGTTTCGTCCCATCAGATCTCGAGGTACATGTGCTGAACACAGAGATGGACCTGCAGGACTTGTCCTTCCCACAGAACTACGCCAGTGACAGCACCATCCAGCTCTCAGCCTCCACAGTGAAACAGTACAGTCGCAACGGTCAGCAGCCTCACTCTCAGCATGGTCAGATGCCTCCGCACCCCCCGCTCCCACCATCACACCCCCCCCACCCCACCCCCCACCCCTCCAGGCCTGGCAAATAGGCTTTTTCCTGTGCAGCACACTCTCCCCTGTTTCCATTTGCATTTTCATGCAAGCTTAAAACAATCTGCATGCAGTTGACTAAGTTATTGGTTCATAATAATAGGCTAATCAGATTAACAAAAGCGCTGAGACAATTTCTTTTCTTGATGGTTTCTTAACGGCAGCCTTAATAGAATAGCTGGGGAGGCGTGTAGATTACTATCGGCCCCAGCCTGACAGAGCAATCTCAGCACTCGCTCTCCTCTCTCTTCCCCATTCCATTCCCTTGCTTCGTCTCTCCACCATCTTATCCCCCTCTCTCATCTCTCTCATTTCAACCCCCCCGTCAACCCCCTCTCCATCGCTCCCCCTCCTCCTCCTCTCCCTCTTTAGCCCCCCCCCCCTCCCCACCCCCCAGCCCCCTACCCTTTTCTGTTTTCTGTCTCCGTTCAGCTCTGCAGTGGGAACGAGATTAGAATGATTGAAACAAACGCACATGAAATATTCATATGGAATAATAAGAGATCTGTGAATGCTTGAGGGATGAATGTTCCATTGCCCTCCACATTAAATCTCGCTCTCTTCCACCAGTCAAAATGAAACGGTCCTTACCATCATTCTAACCTTCACTAACTCTCTGTCTCTGTCTCCCTCTCTCTTGGCCTGTCACTCTTTCACTCTATCTCTGTCACTCTTGCTGCCATTACCATATTATGCCCCCATTTCTCTATTTGGTCTTTTTTTTTTCGCCCCCTTCCTCTCATCTTCGCTCTTTCTCCTGTCTCTTCTGTCTTTCTGTCTGTATCTCTCTGTTCATTCAACATCCATCTTTTTTTGTTCCCTTTTCTTTTCACTCTCCCTCTCCCCCCCCTCTCTCTCTGTTTCTCTCTGCAGGCCAAGTGAAGGTGGTGTTTGTCCTGTATAAGAATCTGGGTTCTTTCCTCTCCACTGAGAATGCCACCGTGAAGATGGAACTGGAGGCGGTGCCAGGTCAAGATGGGCGGGTCCTGGCGGTGAACTCCCATGTCATCGCCGCCTCCATCAATAAGGAGTCCAGCCGAGTGTTCCTCACTGAGCCGGTGGTCTTCACACTCAAACACCTGCAGGTGCCCAAAGCTGCACTTCCCTCACGGTGCTTCAGTCATGTCCTGACTTCTAAATGCCCATCATCACTTCTCCTCATCCCTTTCTCTTATTTTTTTTTTTTCTTAAACCCAGTTGGAGAATCATTACAGCCCCAACTGCTCCTTCTGGAATTACTCTGAGCGCTCCATGACGGGCCAGTGGTCGTCGCAGGGCTGCAGGCTGCTGGACACCAACAGCACACACACCACCTGCTCCTGCAGCCACCTCACCAACTTCGCTGTGCTCATGGCTCACCACGAGCCCGACGTAAGTAAAACAAGGGTGTATAGCAGAAACACGCTTAAAATGCAAACCCAGTAATTTATGCAGACAGCCACTCATGCGAGCATTAATGTTTGTGCACACACACACACACACACACACATTAATTTACCCTCTCAGTCTGACTTGCTCTTTGTTTTGAATTTTCTCTTTCCTTCCCTCACTCCGACATTCAGAGAGGCACACACTTACAAATTCATGTCCTGCTACTGCAGCTGACATTCACATGAATTTGAATGTCATGTATTTTTTCAAGGCGTCTTGTCTCTTGTCTCTACACTTTAGCTCCGTGCATATATTTACAAATATTAAATGAAGCAGTCTTGCTCTTTCTCTCCTTTCGGTTCCCTCCCTCTCACTCCCTCTCATTCATCTATCCCCTGTATTGTTCCTCCCCTCTATCCCTCTCCTTCTCTTTACTCCTTGTCTCCCGTCCCTCTGTCGCCCCTACACCGTGTGCCGATCATTTCCTCCTCTGTTTTTCTGATTCCCCCTTATCTCCTTGGACCTTGATCCTCTTCTTCTTCCCGTTCCCCTCCACACGTGAACCTCCCACTCCTACCCTGCGCTGCAAATGTCTCAGTACCCGGGACGAATGCATGAGCTGATCCTGTTTGTGATCACCTGGGTGGGGATTGTCATCTCCCTCGTGTGTCTGGCCATCTGCATCTCCACCTTTTGCTTCTTGCGGGGCCTGCAGACTGACCGCAACACAATCCACAAGAACCTCTGCATCAACCTCTTCATCGCCGAGCTGCTCTTCCTCATCGGCATTGACAAGACACAGTACCATGTGAGTTTGTAGCCGGATGCTGGTCTAATATTTGCCCAGGGCAGTATGAGTTTCTTGTGTATGAACAGTGTTGCTCATTTCAGAGGAAATATAATTACTTATTACCGCATGGGAGCGGTAATTTAATATGATACTACTTATATTACTTTACTCTTACACCCCCAAAACGGATGACTGCATCGTCTCCAACAAAAGAACTCACTTGTCTCGCCTTTGCACTTCCCTATGAATGATCAGGGAGACAAAGTAGCATTTATGTCCAATGTTTTTACTATCCATTAATGGCGAAGATCAAAAATGCTTTCACACAAAGGCAGTTACATTTTTTTCTGGCTATTTCAGATCTAAGCTAATTGAGTGTGTGCCCACATTAACAGAGAGGACAGCGAGCAATTCTGATGAAAAAGAATCAGTGGATTGGGTACTCCATGGATGTAATTCGAATATGTGTTACTTAAAACTAAGATTTGTAGGGTGT